>NC_073695.1:139306435-139401435 GCF_029784165.1 Wyeomyia smithii
ATTAAAGAGGAGCGGTTATCATTGTATGGGGAACCCCAAGCCACGCCATGAGAGTTGAAGTCTCCCAAAATCAAACGTGGCGAGGGAAGAAGTTCTATTAAATCAAAGAGCAGCCGTTGCCCAACCTGTGCTCTGGGAGGAATATATATTGAGGCAATACAAAGCTCTTTACCTTGTATTGTCATTTGACATGCGACAACTTCGATGCCTGGAATCGAGGGGAGGTTAATACGATAGAAAGAATAGCACTTTTTAATCCCTAAAAGTACTTCTCCATATGGGGTGTCTCGATCAAGGCGAATAATATTAAAATCATGGAAGTTGAGATCAATATTTGAAGTGAGCCAAGTTTCACAAAGGGAAAATGCATCGCATTTGTTTTTATTTATCAAAACTTTAAACGAATCAATTTTTGGTAAAATACTTCTACAATTCACTGTAAGACAGAGATAGAATCCTTCATATACGCAGTTGAATTAGGCATCGAAGGATACAATCGCTGCAAGGAAGGGCCATTGGGCAGTCAACTGCTTCAAGGCCGTTCTTTGATCGTTACGCCGGGATATTTCTTCGTTTGGGCTTGCAACGCGGCGTCGAGAATCAAGCCCGCGAGGAGGTTGTATTCTTCAAGTGGTGGATGATGTTGAATCGACTCGACCGCTTTTGAAATCATTTCCTCGTATAACTTCCAATCGACATTCCGTGTGAGGTCATACGGAATGTCAATTGGTCGCATGCGAGTCGACCCGTCATTAATTGAAATAAGCATAGGCAAATGGTCGCTACCGTGAGGATCAAGGATTACCTTCCATGTGCAATCCAACCGTAGCGACGTCGAACATAAGGATAGATCCAAAGCGCTTGGGCGCGCTGGAGGTTTCGGGATACGTGTCATTTCAGCGTTGTTTAAAATAGTCATGTCGAAGTCATCGCAAAGGTTATAGATTAAAGAGGAGCGGTTATCATTGTATGGGGAACCCCAAGCCACGCCATGAGAGTTGAAGTCTCCCAAAATCAAACGTGGCGAGGGAAGAAGTTCTATTAAATCAAAGAGCAGCCGTTGCCCAACCTGTGCTCTGGGAGGAATATATATTGAGGCAATACAAAGCTCTTTACCTTGTATTGTCATTTGACATGCGACAACTTCGATGCCTGGAATCGAGGGGAGGTTAATACGATAGAAAGAATAGCACTTTTTAATCCCTAAAAGTACTCCTCCATATGGGGTGTCTCGATCAAGGCGAATAATATTAAAATCATGGAAGTTGAGATCAATATTTGAAGTGAGCCAAGTTTCACAAAGGGAAAATGCATCGCATTTGTTTTTATTTATCAAAACTTTAAACGAATCAATTTTTGGTAAAATACTTCTACAATTCACTGTAAGACAGAGATAGAATCCTTCATATACGCAGTTGAATTAGGCATCGAAGGATACAATCGCTGCAAGGAAGGGCCATTGGGCAGTCAACTGCTTCAAGGCCGTTCTTTGATCGTTACGCCGGGATATTTCTTCGTTTGGGCTTGCAACGCGGCGTCGAGAATCAAGCCCGCGAGGAGGTTGTATTCTTCAAGTGGTGGATGATGTTGAATCGACTCGACCGCTTTTGAAATCATTTCCTCGTATAACTTCCAATCGACATTCCGTGTGAGGTCATACGGAATGTCAATTGGTCGCATGCGAGTCGACCCGTCATTAATTGAAATAAGCATAGGCAAATGGTCGCTACCGTGAGGATCAAGGATTACCTTCCATGTGCAATCCAACCGTAGCGACGTCGAACATAAGGATAGATCCAAAGCGCTTGGGCGCGCTGGAGGTTTCGGGATACGTGTCATTTCAGCGTTGTTTAAAATAGTCATGTCGAAGTCATCGCAAAGGTTATAGATTAAAGAGGAGCGGTTATCATTGTATGGGGAACCCCAAGCCACGCCATGAGAGTTGAAGTCTCCCAAAATCAAACGTGGCGAGGGAAGAAGTTCTATTAAATCAAAGAGCAGCCGTTGCCCAACCTGTGCTCTGGGAGGAATATATATTGAGGCAATACAAAGCTCTTTACCTTGTATTGTCATTTGACATGCGACAACTTCGATGCCTGGAATCGAGGGGAGGTTAATACGATAGAAAGAATAGCACTTTTTAATCCCTAAAAGTACTCCTCCATATGGGGTGTCTCGATCAAGGCGAATAATATTAAAATCATGGAAGTTGAGATCAATATTTGAAGTGAGCCAAGTTTCACAAAGGGAAAATGCATCGCATTTGTTTTTATTTATCAAAACTTTAAACGAATCAATTTTTGGTAAAATACTTCTACAATTCACTGTAAGACAGAGATAGAATCCTTCATATACGCAGTTGAATTAGGCATCGAAGGATACAATCGCTGCAAGGAAGGGCCATTGGGCAGTCAACTGCTTCAAAAATGATCTAACTGTTGGGAGGAATGCTGTAAGAAAATTTTAATTGGATCGGGTATATTGAAATTTTCTAAAATCCAGTCCAGTCCAGAGCTTGTTTCATCAACTGGATGTGCAAAAGGAACAACTGGGGTTTTAGATGTTCCTGGCAGTGCTAGGAACTCCTTCTGGGACTTTAAATTTGCAAGCCCAGGAGGAGTTTGCTTCGGTTTTTCCGCAGCACTGTTTGGTTTGTTCGTACTTTTCATTACACTTTGGGAAATCTTAGGACCTTTACGGGGAAGCTTAGGAGAAGAAACATTTTTCCTCTTCCTAGACTCCCCAGGATTGGCATAAAATGTTCCCGCTGATGAATCGTCAGAACCGGAGGGCAACAGATCAAAGGGGTTCGATGTTATGGTAGAAGTGGTCACGGTCTTCTTCAGCATCTCAGCGTAAGAACGCTTTGAACGCTCCTTAAGTGACCGCTTGATTTTATCTCTGCGCTGCATGTACACCGGGCATGTGGAGAGCTCATGCTGGTTTTCCCCACAGTGAATACATTTTTCAGCATTAACACTGCAAGAATCTTCCGCATGAGTCTCCCCACACTTGCTACATCGTGCCTTATTGCAGCAGTAGGCGGCTGTGTGGCCTAGCTGCTTGCAATTGGTGCAATTCATAACACGGGGTACATACAATCGCACAGGCAGACGAACCCGGTCGATCGAGACGTGGCTAGGGAGTGCAGATCCGGCAAACGTAACGCGAAACGAGTCTGACGGAGTGTAAACTTTTTTACCGCCGACGAGAGACATGGACCGCAATTGCTTACAATCCAAAATCTTCGCCTGTGTTTCGGTATTTTTGAAGCAACCGGTTGCGCTTTTTAGGAAATTTCGGTCACGGCCTTGTACCCCTTCGTCAGGTCTTTTGAAATTTGCAGTATGTTTAATCGCTTTGAATTCACTCCTGCCTTTGGGCGAAAATAGACAGTATAGCTGCCCTGTTGAGATCCGTCCGGGTAAAGCCTGGGGCGAGGGGGGACTGGAGAATGAACAGGAGAGGGGGTAACAGAAGGGTCAGGGTCAGGGGGGTTCGGGGATGGTGGCACGGGAGGCGAGGGATCTATATCCATCGCGCTAAATGTAGCGCACTAGCGAACTAGCGCCGACAAGAACATGTACCTCTTTACTTCTTCCTTCCAGCAGTGGTTGTCCGATCGTTCGAAGCTGCACCAAAAGCAGCCAGCAGCACCAGTACAGCAGCACCAATACAGCCACCAGCAGTGAGCCGGGTGTGAGATCACTCAGCACAGCGACACGGACTCGACTGTCAACTGATGGCCTTGAATAATACACTCTTTTGTTTGGCTATTCGTACACACGGGCCGGATTGTAATAGAACGACCACTTTGCATGTCCGTTTCTGTCGAGTGTTCGACGCGGAATGAGGGGGTCTTAATTGGTCAGAAAATCAAGTTTTTTCCTGCATTATGGGAAATTTCTGAATGAATACGATAGTTTTTAGGCCTTTGGTCATATCTGGAGACAGGAAATTGAAGAAATTGAAGAGAATTCCAGAGACCGGAACATGATGTCGAAAGAGAAAGGGGCAGCTATCAAAGAGGGAGGAGGTCTTCATTTATAAGAAAGTCAGGCCTTTTATTGCCCTATGGGAACTTTTTGAAAAAGTACGATAATTTTAATGCCCTCGGTCGGTCATGACCAGAAGTTGATGCTATTTGAACGCTATTTTCAAATTCAAGATGACGTCCAGAATCCAAATATTTATGTCCAGCGACAATATTTATGTCCGGCGCAAATTTTACATGGCGGTTTACATTTGCTGGAAAGGTTACTAAAATACAGAAGAAGGTATGGACGTAATATTGAAACGTTGTTTTGAAATCAATTCCGTGATTTCTGCTCTCTGTCAAGCTGTGTAAAACTGAGTAAAATGGTTAAATAATGTCAATATTTCTAGAAAGAGAACTATGTTCAGAAAATGACAACGCAACGGGCGTCCAACGCTATTTTCAAATTCAAGAAGAAAAATATTCAAATACTCCCTGATATTAGGTTCAAGGGTCAGAGCTGACTCCCCAAAACTGAAAATTGGTGTCCGAACGTTTGGTATAGTGAGGGTTGTTTGTCTGCTTTGGAAGTTATTCAAAACTTGAGGAAAATGTGGAGATAGTCCCCGTATCTTAACTATAAGGATGTTCAACTATAAGGATGATATTGATATTGTTTACGCAAAAAAAGTAAAACGAGAAGACATAGCAAGCAATAATTTTAACTATCAGAGGTGAGCTTAGGCTATTGATTATGTAATTTCAGTGTAATTTGATTTTGTTGTGAGTTAATCGATACCGTCGAAGATGCTGATGACGCAATGCATTTTCCAACGGGATTTTCAAACTCACTCGACCCAGCTGGAATGCCTTCGCATCGATTGTTAATCAACGAAAAAGGTATATAGGCAAGTTTATAACTAAAATAAAAATATTATTTGAAATAATGGGTTGGAAAATATATATGGAAATATAGAAAATTATAGAAAAAGCCGAAATTTTTACACGAGCAAGGCTGGGTACATTCAGCTAGTCTATTTATATAAAAGAGAAGTTTTGTATGTATGTATGTATGTATGTATGAACCGATTTCAACCAAACTTGGCATAAGTGTTCTTTTTACAAAGGAAGTGGTCATAGAAATTTGGGATAGGAGGAGGGGTCCCCCTTAAACAAGGAGGGGGTCAAAAGTAATAAATTTTCATACATAATTGAAGCGTTTCAATAAAATTTGATGATCTTCGTGTTCTTGGTCATATTTGGAGGCCGGAAGTGGATGTCCAGAGACCAAAACATAATGTTCGATGCCATTTTCAATCCAAGATGGCGACTTTCGGTTTCTGGGAAGCCATTTAAAACTGTGGAAAACGCTCACAAACCCCCCAATGTTGGTATTTTCGGAGCAAAAATGACTTTTTAGAACCGGTTATCGGTATCTGACAATCTTTTGAAACTTGGTTTGCCGACTTCCGGTTTCTGGAAACCAGCTGAATTAATAATTGAATTATATACTTGGCAATATGGGTATTTTCGGAATCGGAATTACGTCATCATACGAAAATCGATCATATATTTCCGAATATTGGCCTTTTTTAAAAAACTGGGAACTTTTCGAATGAATACGATAGTTGATTTACAGAGACCGGAACATGATGTCGAAAAGAGAAAGGGGCAGCTATCAAAGAGGGAGGGGGTCTTAGTTTTTAAGAGAGTCAGGTCTTTTAGTGCCCTATGGGAACTTTTTGAAAAGGTGCGATAACTTCCATGCCCTCGGTCGGTCATGGCCAAAAGTTGATGTCTAGGGACAGGAATATGATGTTCGATGTTTTTCGAAAACAAAGATGGCGACTTTTGGTTTCTGGGAAGCCGTATACAACTGTAGAAAATGTCTACAAACCTCCCAACATTAGTATTTCTGGAACCAGGATGACCTTTAGAAACCAGAAATAAAAGTCCAACGACATTTTTTAAATTCAATATGAAGACTTCCGGTTTCAGAATTTTGTGAATAACGAATATATGCTCTGCAATATACATATTTTCGATATAAAAATGACGTCCAGAATCCAAATATTCATGTCCGACGCTAATTTTTAAATCGTACTTGGCGGATTACATTTTCCGGAAAGGTTACAAGAATGAAAAAGAATTCTTGGACGTAATATTAAACCGTTGTTTTGAAAGCAATTCCGCGATTTCTGCTTTCTGTCAAGCTGTGTAAAACTGAGTAAAATGGTTAAATAATGTCAATTTATCTAGAAAGAGAACTATGTTCAGAAAATGACAACGGGCGTCCAACGCTATTTTTAAATTCAACTATAAGAATGATATTGATATTGTTTACACATAAAAGTAAAACGAGAAGACAAAGCAAGCAATAATTTTAACTATCAGAGGTTAGCTTAGGCTATTGATTATGTAATTTCAGTGTAATTTGAGTTTATTGTAAGTTAATCGATACCGTCGAAGATGCTGATGAGGCAACCCATTTTCCCACGGAGTTTTCGAACTAACTCGACCCAGCTGGAATGCCTCCGCATCGATTGTTAATCAACGGAAAAGGTGATATATAAGCAAGTTTATAACTAACATAGAAATATTATTTGAAATCATGGGTTGTAAAAAATGTATGTAAACATAGAAAATTATAGAAAAAGCAGAAATTTTTACACGAGCAAGGCCGGGTATATTCAGCTAGTTCTAAATAAAGTACCGTCAACACCTGAGAGCAACTTGAAAGTTCCTGGGAAGCTGCTACTTCCCCTTTATTGGAACCTTAAAGTTCACATAGAGTTCACACGCGAACTTCAAAACCCCCGGAAATTGAAGTTCGGTTAGAATTTCATTCATACTTTTAATCAGCACGAAAGTTCAGTAGAAGCTGCTTACTACTCTTCATTAGAACCTTAAAGTTCGCATAAAGTTCACACGTGAACTTCACATACCATCGGAAATTAAAGTTCGGTTAGCATTTTATCCGTACTTCTAATCAGCATGAATGTTCAGGATAAACTGCTTGCTCCTCTTCATTGGAACCTTGAAGTTCCACACGTGAACCTCAATGCCGCCAGAAATTAAAGTTCGGTTACCATTTTATCCGTACTTTTAATCAGCACGAAAGTTCAGGAGAAGTCTATGTCGTACTTCATTCTCACTTAAAAGTTCCGACTCGGCTTTGGCGAAAGTGAAGTTTGCTCCAGGATTAGTGATGAAAAATGAGTTTTTCAAGAACAATAAAGAAAAGTGGTTTATTTTATTATCATCGGATATTTTTTATCTAAATAAACGGTAAAAGGAAAACAAAGCTATAATTTCAACAGGTAATATTAGGGTGTTTTAAGGCTTTCTCTATCTAAACACTTTTTTTTGTTACCTTACAGGAAATCAATTATGAATTCAGATTTCCAGGAATGTGCTGATCAACAGAAAAAATAAACCGGATGTAAGCTGTGAATTCAATAAATTTAAATTTAATAAATTTATTTATTTCGTCAAGCAAATGTAGACTATAGTTATAATAATACAATGTTTACTTATATTCTATTCATTATTTCCAGTAGTTAGTCGTTTTTTGATTTGATTTCTGCCCATAGTGATGTCGATATTTTCGCAGTGCTGATTATAGTGACGCATCATGCGATTTATTGGGCCATTTTTTGAGTAGTTAGTTCTGTGAGAGCTTTCCAAAAATATTTTACGATTTCTTAATTGACGACTGGGTGCATAAAAATTTAGTTGCGATAATAATTTAGAAGATTGCACGCGTTGAGAAATAATGTCATTGATAAAATAAAGCATTGAAAGTTCGCGGCGTTCTTTAAGTGCTTGTATGTCTATAAGCATGCAGCGTGCTTCATATGATGGTAAGGGAAATGCTGTCCAATTTAGCTTACGAAGCGCGTACAAAAGAAATTGTTTTTAGACAGATTCAATGCGTTCATCACAGATTCAATGCGATCATATAGGGATTCCATACAATGCTACAATATTCCAGAATTGGTCGGACGTATGTAATATTTAATAGTTTGATTGTGTATGGGTCTTGGAAATTATGGCCGAAGCGTTTTATAAAGCTCAGCATACTATTTGCTTTGTTGATTATTGTGTTATAATGTTCTATGAATGTAAGTTTGGAGTCTAAGACTACGCCTAGGTTCCTTACGATTTTGCATTTTTCTACTGGTTGGTTTCCTAGGAAAATGTCTGTTGGTGGTGTTACTGTTTTTCTGCTAAAGGCTATTGAATTACATTTTTTAATGTTGAGTTGCAATAGACTTTTGTTGCACCAAGTGTAGAATAAATTAATTTCATTCTGGAATATTTCGAAGTCTTCTGCATTAATTATTTATATAAAGAGCTTCATGTCGTCAGCATATACAAGCACATGTATTGATTTAAGAAGAATGGAAATGTCATTCACGTATAATATAAAAAGAAAATGACTCTGAGAACCTTGAGGAACCCCGGAAGTTACTTCTATTGGGTTTGAAAAGGAATTTTAAAAGCGGACTATTTGTGTTCGTTTTGTTAAGTATGACTGCAGCCATTTCAGAAAGTTTGTTTCCATTCCGTATTTTTCGAGCTTGAAGAGTTATAAAGGTATGTCGATTCTGTCAAATGCCTTGCTAAAGTCCGTATAAAGAGTTTCTACGTGGTTGCCGTTGTCCATTACAGTCAAAGTAAAAGTCTAAAAGATTTGTGGTAGTTGATCGGCCTTTATAAAAGCCGTGTTGTTGAGTTGTAATTTGGTTCTTTACTTGCTGAAAGATTTTTTCATAAATTATTGATTCAAATAATTTTGGAATGCATGAAATAATGGCAATTCCACGATAATTACGAATGTCAGATTTCGTGCCAGATTTAAAAATTGGCACTAAATATGAGATTTTCCAAAGTTCTGGAAAAATTCCATTCTTAAGAGACATATTAAAGAGGTAAAGTAAAGTTGTAGATAGTTCTTCTTGTTTTTGAGAAAAATTGGAGCTATTCTGTCAGGTTCAGAACCTTTCGTAGCGTCTAAATTTTTAAGTGCGTTCTGAATTTCGAATTCAGATATTTGATTGACAGATAAAGAATTCGGATATTCAGGAAAATACGAGAAATATTTTGTCTCCTTCATCCATGTAGATTCCATAATCAGAATCTCAACTGTCAACCTCAAATGTCTAATTGGAAACACTTTCGTTTGGTCCTCCAGTGTTTACTTGAAATGGAAATATGTAATACTGTCTGACCAGAGTTGCCGTATTTTCAAACAGGTCCAAATGAGTTTCCATGAACCAATGATTATGTACTGTAGATAGCTTGCAAGAAAGCGAATGTTTTTTGTTTTTCTCTAACGCAGTTTACAGATCGTGATGTCATTTCAAGACGCATTCCAAGTCTTTGGAATCATCAACGTTTGCATACTCTATGGTGGGGAAAATGCTGTTTGGCAGCTCTTGTCATATTTTTTCTCTACTCCGTATGCATACAACGAGCGAACTAATACACGCACACCGGATGAATTGGAGATTGAAGAAACTTGTAGCATGTGCAACATATGCGACGGTGTGTGATTTTTTTTTTTTGACTTGAGATGGAAAGAGAGCAGTTTGCGACAGATCCAGCATGTGGTTGAAACGACCATTATTAGATAGTCGTACTCCCGTAACACGTGCTAAATATATGACAGTATGTGTTGTTACTTGATTGGGGAGGAATTTTATTGCCTTTTAAGTAATAAGTTTGTTACCTAAAAGGCAATTTTGCGCTATTGCTTCTAAAGTAATAAGGAAAAGTTTTGCGTGTACATATTTCATCACTAGTGTGTCCTACATTACTGTCAAGAGGCATTCGTGATGGAAAGTTGTTACTTTTTAGTTTGGTTTTTACGTAATTGAAGAAGTTCTTAGGGCAAGATTTGATTTGATGTTCGATTTTATGGTTATGTTCTTCATGTGCAATTTTAATGGCTGCGTCAAGTTGACAACAAATTTCATGGTTATTTTGAAGATTTTCGCTATTGCTGTCTTTTTTGTATATTTTATGTGCTTTTTGTTTTCAATTTTTTTTGGGTTCTTCAATTGTGGGTTAAACCGCACTGGATATTTGTTGGTGCTCGTACGTCTTCTTTTTTTTAGTGGTACATTTTCTGATATAATTTGATTAATTATTTCATAAAATTTTGGTACTTCTTCGTTTAAATTTCCTTCCTTTTGCGTAGTCTACGTTTGACTTGTTCGAAGTCAGTTTTGTGGTATTCCGGTACTTCCTCGTACTCGCAGTCGCTAGGGTACGAAGTGTTATTCATTACTATTGAATATCCAATTGCTGTGTGAAATGCTTCATTTTTCTAGATGGAAGTCAATGATGCATCTACACAGAAGTCTTCAGTGCAGTTTGTGAATAATAGGTCTAAATATGCATTTTGTTTGTTTTTGACATGATTGATTTGATATAGACCGAGTTCTGCGGATTTGCCAAAAAGATACTGCAGTGTTTCGTTTTCGCCTACGACTGGGAGTAGGATAGATTCATTTTCAATGTCTACAAAAAAGTCTGCATTACGTTGGTTGAAGTCGCCATAGACATGCAGTTTTACTTCTGGTTTCATGTTAGACATAATAGAATCTAAAGTTTTGAAAAATAGTTCATATGAATGTTTATGAGCATGTTCCGGTGGAAAGTACACGGAACAGAAGATATGTTCTTCACCAGCAGACACTTGTTTGCGCGTGATGCTTTTATCCCTGATCTTGGATGTTTTTTACGTTCAGCCACAGCATGATGTTGCCGGTTCTGGAGGTCCGAATCCATTTCTCGGACACCGCCGAGAGTTTTCTATGTCACCAACGGCTCGTTTCGACTACGGCAAACAGCATATCTATTCATCTAAATAGTTTTTATCGATTTTGATCATTTATCATATTTTGTATATACCGCTTACCAGAATAAATTTTCAATAAACGTTTGAAAAGAAAAAATTGCGTACACAACCTTTTTCAATCACATCTCCAACAAACTGCAGTAAAATCAAAACAAACTAGAGAACTGTCAGACTTATGTTCACATTGCGTTCGGCGCGTACTTTTTTTGAACTTGAAAGAAGAATTCTAGAGTTCTATTCATGATCGTTTGGTTGGCTGATTAAGCTATGAATTCTACCTTTATCTGAACTTTTGGTTACTTGGGTTACGTATGTAGTATGTATTGATGTAGCTGATTCTGATATTTGGGGACCAATATTTTTACTACTGGAGCTTTTAAAGTTTATCTTATAATGACAGAAATAATTGTTTACCACCCAACATTAACCCGTAAAGACCCGGGACGAAACTTGTTTTTTTTTGAAAATGCTCGTGCTCAGCACTGGAACGGCCGATATGGGAAAACTTGGAATTTTATTCAAGGGGAATAGTTTTGGTAAAGGTGCCAATTTGTTTTAGTATGCAAACATTTTGAGAAAAACCAATTTAAATTCACCAAAGTACGTATTTTCATGGAAACCTGATTTTCCCAGTCTCCCACGATAGGTTTCAACTTAGCTTTTCAATTTTCAAGCTCTATATTTTCAGAGTGACGTCTCCTGCATCTAAAGATGGTGAAAGATTTTTTCTAGCATGCACAGATTTGGAGAAAATCAAGTTTTCTTAAGAACTCGTACTTCAGTGAACTCAAACCCGTTTTTCTCTAAATCTGTGCATGCTAGAATAAATCTTTCAGCATTTTTGGATTCAGAAGACATTACTCTAGAAATATAGAACTTGAAAATTGAAGAGCCAAGTTGATACCTGCTGTGGGAAATTGAGAAAATCAGGTTTCCGTGAAAATACGCACTTTAGTGAATTTAAACTCGTTTTTCTCAAAATATTTGCATGCTAAAATAAATATTTCATCGCATAATGATTCAGGAGACCTTACTACAAAAATGTAGAGCTTAAAATTTGAAGAACGATTTCCTTATATGAATTTTATGAAAATACATAGTTTTGTGATTTTGTACTGAAATAATTTAGAAACTCCAAAATTCACTCTTGCATACCATGTTTCATCCACCTGACATGATTTGATACATGGAGCAATTGATACGTATGAAAATTCCCTGTGTTTGCTCAATCTGTTTGAAAAATTAAATTAAAATTTGCGTCTCACGAAAACGAGGACGTCGAATATTATATGTGAAACAAAAACACTTCTTAGATTATATTGGAATGAAATAACCAATTTCAATTTGTTTAAATTTGGCACTATAGTCCTTTTTCACATGTTGCTTGATTCAAGACGATGCTTAATCTATCCCTGTCCAAAACAAATATCCAAATTTCCTGGCAGTAGTGTTTTGATCAAACTAGGATCTTTCTAAAAGCATGACTCATGCTTTTGGGATGAAAACATACATTCACAGTTCCAAAAAAAAAATTTGCAACTAATACAAATGAACACACATAATAGTTTCTAGCACATAACAGTTTGGATTCCGAAGTTACTTTCATGTGCATGTGAATAAATGTAAATTTATGCGATTTTTTTACTGCATGTGAGCGTTAGAAGCTCTCCCAGCTGGTCTCGAGTACGATGCTGTTCTAACAAGCCAGTCGTCGTATGTTCGAGTCCCGGCTCGGGAGAGACTGTTAGTGTCAGTAGGATCGTAGCGCTAGCCCCGCAACTGTCCTGTACACTTAACAGTCGGCTGCGAAGTGTATAGTAAAACAGATGGTCGAATTCCGATACGGAATGTAGCACCAAGGTTTTGCTTTGCTTTGGTAGCGTTAGAATATGTTGGAAATTATGGCACATTTAGGAGACGTAATTGTCATTATAAACTAAAAGGCGCAGCAACGCGGGCCGGGTATCAGCTAGGTTTATTATAATCGGTGATTTTAACGACAAACATCGATCATGGAATAATTCTCAAAATTCCAATGGCAAAATATTATTCAATGATTGTTCCTCAGCACATTATTATATTTTTTATTAGGGCAAGTGCTCCTATAATGGAGGTAGTACCAATAGTAGATGTATACTGTGATAAAGGTGGCTTTATATAAAATATATCGATTAATGGGGCATAAAATTGTATACAGTATGTTTGCTTAGTATTTATGATGAATCTGGGATGAAAATAACTTATTTATCTGATAAAATGTCTCAGAAAATCTGTTTTCAAAAATTGTGGTGAAAGATTGTTGAATTTCTTATGATTTTTTAAGCAAATACCAATACTACTCAAAGGTTTTACAACAAGTTAAAAAACATTATCGTGTGACTTTTCTGTTATTTATGGAGAAAAATACTTTTTTTTACTTATGCGGAGTTGTTGAGAATATTTAAATGTGTTTTGACTGCTTTATTTCTCTGTGCCACTATAGGCGCATGAAAACACGCCTGTTCCCATAGTAGCGCATCCAACTGTTTACAAATGTCATTCGCAGATTCGGTCGTGAACAACTTGTTGGAAGTGAACTTTTTTGTACATTTTCGGTGCAATTACGGTAAAAAGACATCAATTCTCTTATTAAAATGCATATAGTAACTTTAAAATCCATCACAGATCGGCCATTTCAATGAAGACTGTGCGAAAATACGATGAAGCGGTCATCTTACGCTGCATGGAGTTAGTGACCACCAAGCAAAAGACACTTTATGCGGCTTGTAAAGCTTATGGAATTCCTCAATCTACCGTTCGTTACCGGCTCAGTGACAAGTGGACAACAAAAACTCGAAAAGGGCCGCAGACAGTCCTTACCGAGGAGGAGGAGCGTAAACTTGTCAAATATTTAGCTACGATGCAGCAGAAGGGTTTACCGGTAACGAAACAGTTACTGCTTCTTAAAGTGAAGACTTTCTTCGAAACCAATTTACGACCCAATCCGTTTAAAAACAATGTTCCAGGTTAGTTTATTGATTGTTTTTATTAGCATAGTGATAGAACTTTATATTTCTATCGAATGTAGGCCGAAAGTGGTTGAAGGGATTTCTCCGTCGACACCCTGAGATTACCTTCCGCACACCGGAAGCTGTAACGTGCGCCAGTGCAAAGGTCAGCGAGTGTGATATTCGTGGATATTTTACGGCCCTAGGGTCTTATCTGGAGGATAACAATCTCATGGCTGCAGCGTTGGATTCAAGCCGCATTTTCAACGGTGATGAAACATCGTTCTTTCTACACGCGCAGACGAAAGCCGTGCTTGTTATACGTGGCAGCAGAAATGTATACGAAGTTGAACACACAGACAGTCACAAGAATATTACCGTTATGTTTTCTTTTGGTGCGGATGAATCAGTTGTACCTCTAGGTGTTGTCCTCCCTATGCAGCGCTTATCTGCAGAAATTTTGCGAAACTTTCCTGGTGACTGGGGTATCGTTAAAAGCCCAAAAGGATGGATGGATACTACAAATTTCATGTTGAACATCAGAAACGTCTTCTATCCGCATCTTCTGAAGAACAAAGTGCAATTACCGGTGCTTTACTTTGTGGATGGTCACTCCTTCCATACGGCTGCGGAGGTGGCTGAGCTATGTTTGGATTTGGGTATCGTGTTGATTGCGTCATACCCAAATACTACGCGTATTACGCAACCAGCCGACTTAGCCATATTTGGGCCTCTAAAGAAAGATTGGGCAGATGCCGTATCGGAATGGCGGATGAACAACGCAGGGCGAATCTCTTACTAATAGATTTCCCCGGCGTGTTGGAAAAAGCGATGAACAATAGAATCAAAAAGGACAGTATTAAAAACGGATTCAAAGCGTTTGGTCTGTTTCATTTTGGCGCTGATAATGTAGACGCCAATAAATGCATTGCCACAACAGCTCGTGATAGTGGGCATGGTCTTGTAGTATCCGGTGAAGCGACTGAGAAGCATTCTACTGCATCCGACGTGGTCAGAGATGATGGTCTGAACCAATATTTTGAAGGAGAAGATGTTCTGGAAGATTCAATAATCATTCCAACTGCAACAATCCAAGCTGCGATAGATTGTATTGGCAGAGAACGCATAGACGAATTTAGCGACGTCATAGTTAGATCCGAAGAAGGGAAAATTATTCAGCAGCTTTACGAGATGTTGCTAATGAGTTTTGATTCGCATAACAGGGAAGCTGACGATATGATTCAAGAGGAAATGCTTACAGAGAATTGTTCCACCGGAGAGGATCCAGCATTTGCGGAGGAAAGTGGGGTTGAATGCCCTAGTTCGGAAGATCGTAAAACTTCACCGCTTAGAGCACTGGAGGAAATGAACGTAGATAACATTCCGAACCAAAAGAGGCGTCTCTCTGAATTGCTTCAGACACCACCGACTCCGCATAAAAGCAGCATTCACAAAAACTACAAAAAGAAGTTTTACCCAGTACTGACAGCTTCAGAAAGGCTTGAAGAAATTCGCCAACATGAGAAAGAGAAGGAGAACGAAGTAGCAAGGAAGAAAGTTAAAGTTGAGGAAAGACGACTTGCAAAAATTAGAGCAGAAGAACTGAAAACAGAAAAGGCAGCGATCCGAAAGTTGAAGCAGAAAGAAGTCGAGAAACGTAAAATGGAAAGAGAAAAAATCCGAAATCAGAAACAGGAACAAGTTGAACGTAAGAAAGCAAAAGAGTGAGAGAAGTAGAGTAAGATAGCGGAATACAACCGACAGAAACAGGAAAAACTGGAGTTACTTGAAGCGCTGAAGCTAAAGCACCAGTAATAATGATTTGTTTTTCACATGAAGCTGATTTCTGTTGATTTTTTTATGATTAAATATAATAGAGACTAATTGTAATTCAAAAAACATTCAAATGTGCACAAACACAATTATTTTTTTCCATTTATAATTAAATCAAAACCAATATAAAGGATGTTTTCTCTGAATATTGTTTTTATGTAAATGCACTTTTACTTATGATATCGCCTTTACCATGAGAAAACTTTTGCTTTGTGTTCAAACCTCAAAAACAGGGTTTGCAGTAGTTTTCTACGACACCAAGTTCGAATTTTTTAGTATACCTCCACTAAAGGAACCCTGTGCCACCACTAAAGGAACCATGCCACCACTATGGGAACACAGACATCATTAGAAAATACTCTTTTTCTTCAATAGTATGCATTTTAAATGTTAAAACTAGTTTCCTATTGAAAAAACAATTGAATTTTAGATCCACTCATGTGTTGATATATGCGCATTTGAATAGAATGTGCATGATTTCACCTCTTTTGCTTCATTGTGATGACTAAATGCGCCACTATTGGTACACTTGCCCTATATTATCGAATAGTCTTTCATGCTTTATTTGTGTAAGAAATCCATCAACGATCGATTTGGTACTAACAGATCAAAGGCATGTGTGTAGTGAATTGATCACACATGCTGACTTTGATTTTGACCATCTTTCAATAACTTTTTCCATACCACATGAATCAATTTTAAAACCCTATAAGTTCTGTTTTCAATTATCACAAGGCTAAAAGGGAAAGGTATACAACTAATATAGAAAATAATTTCAATCATGACTATCATAACCAAAACAAGAGGTAGATAGATTCTTCGACATGACCGCAAGCCCAACGTAATTGAATAATAGCAATGTTTGGTACCTATTAATGTTTGTATTACCTGCTTAAGCAGCCTTTTTTTTTAAATGAATAAAACAAAAAAATATTATGTATCAGACTACTCCAGCAGTTTTTCATTAATTTGTGTAGCAAACCTGTCGGAAACAATCGTTGCCCAAGTTGTCCGATAGCCTAAAATAACTCTCCCTCCGGCCGTCACCGCACCACATTATTGCTACTGTGTCACTGTGATACGAAGGTGACAAGCCAAGTTTATTATTCTCTTTTGCTATCGTTTTTCCTCGTGCGACGAGCCACGTACGGAGAAAAAAACACAACGAGTTGCGCGGATCACTCTCTTCTAAGAGCTGTATATAGTCTATTTTTTTTAATCAATTAGCATTTATTTGACACGGCACAATACATATTTATGTTTTACAGAGCCAATTATTTCTAGTGTCTTACTTTATAAAGTATCTTAATAACTAAAAGCAAGTTTTTTACCCTCGCTGCCGACTACGAGCTAAAATTAAATCTAATTAAATCATGTTAACATGTTGTTTCTGATCCGTGGTTCTATGTTTTTGTCCGTTGGTGTTCAAGTAGCCATATGGTGTGTGTCACTGAGCCACGATGTCACGGAAGGCCTCGGGTTCTCGGTCCTGACGAATTCATGTGGGGGTTAGATGATAATTCCAATCTCGAGGTCCAACGTGTTCTTGGATTTTTGTTGAATGTAGACGGAAGGGAGTGGGACTAGACTGGGGCATTGATGGATTTCAGGAAAACGTATATGAGGGACATGTAGGGTAAGTCACGGCTCGCCAACACATCACGAACAGGAACAGCTGGCAGTCTACCTCCAGCCCGAAGGGAATCTATCAATTTAGACCTGGCGTCACGATGTACAGGACATGACCAAACAATATGCTCTATGTCGTGATAACCTTCACCACAGGCACAGATACCGCTTTCGCTGAACCCAATACGACGGAGATGCGCGTCAAATTTATAGTGATTAGACATAAGCCGAGACATCACGCAAATGAAATCTCGACCTACATCCAACCCCCTGAACCACGGGTTCGTCGATACCTTGGGTATAATGGAATGTAACCACCTTCCCAGTTTCCCTTTGGTCCAAGCATTTTGCCAACTGATGATCGTATTTTGACGTACAAATGCGAAAAATTCATTGAAGGCAATTGGTCTTTCATAAATTTCATCGTTTGTTGCGCCCACCTTAGCCAAAGTGTCCGCTTTCTCATTGCCCGGTATCGAGCAGTGCGAAGGGACCCACACTAAGGTAATCTGAAACGATTTTTCGGATAAAGCACTTAGATGTTCCCGTATTTTCCTCAAGAAATACGGAGAGTGTTTAACATCCTTCATCGAACGGAGAGCCTTAATAGAACTGAGACTGTCCGTAAAGATGAAGTAATGGTCCGTGGGCATTTTTTCGATAATCCCTAGGGTGTATTGAATTGCAGCTAATTCTGCGACGTAAACAGAAACAGGATTATCGAGCTTATGGGAGACGGTTAAATTGTTATTGAAGATACCGAAGCCAGTGGACCCATCGAGAAGTGATCCATCAGTGTAGAACATATTATCGCAGTTGATGTTTTGATATTTAGTATTAAAAATTTTGGGGATCTGCTGCGCGCGTAAATGATCCGGGATTCCACGAGTTTCTTCTATCATGGTAGTGTCGAAAAACACAGTGGGATCAGAAGTATTAAATAAGCTGACACGATTTGGAATATACGAGGAAGAAATAATATTCTGAGACAAGTGATTGAAATACAATGTCATGAAACGGGTTTGGGAATTTAATTCGACTAGCCTTTCAAAATTGTCGATCACAGGACGGTTCAAAACCTCACATTTGATAAGAATACGAGAAGTTAGACTCCAAAAGCGGTCTATTAACGGAAGAACTTCACACAGAACTTCCAAACTCATCGTATGGATCGACTGCATGCAAGGCGATACGCAAACAACGATATTGAATTCGCTCCAGTTTGATCAAATGTGTGTTTGCTGCGGAGCGGAAGCAGAAACTCCCGTACTCAATGACAGACAATATCGTTGTTTGGTAAAGCCTTAAAAGGTCTCCTGGGTGGGCTCCCCACCACGATCCGGTTATTGTACGAAGAAAATTCACTCTTTGTTGGCATTTTTTCATCAGATACCTAATTTGACAACCCCAGGTGCCTTTAGAGTCGAACCAGACACCAAGATATTTGTGTACCAAAGCCTGAGAAATCGTTTTACCCATTAATTGTGTTTGAAGCTGAGCAGGTTCATGCTTCCTAGAAAAAACTACTATCTCAGTCTTCTCCGGAGAGAATTCGATACCTAGCTGTAGAGCCCAAGCAGACAAATTGTCCAAGGTATCTTGCAATGGTCCTTGCATATCGGCAGCTTTGGCTCCTGTAACAGAGATCACGCTGTCGTCTGCAAGTTGTCTTATCGTGCATGAATTTGCCAGACATTCGTCGATGTCATTTAAATAAAAGTTGTAAAGAAGGGGGCTTAAGCATGGGCCCTGGGGAAGACCCATGCAGCTGATTCGAAAAGTTGCCAAATCGCCATGCGTAAAATGCATGTGCTTTTCGGACAACAAATTGTGCAAAAAATTGTTTAAAATTGGAGAAAATCCTTGTCGGTGAAGTTTACCCGAAAGAATGTCAATAGAAACGGAATCAAAAGCCCCCTTAATGTCCAAGAATGCAGACGCCATTTGTTCTTTGCGAGCATACGCCAGCTGAATATCTGTTGAAAGCAACGCAAGACAATCATTCGTCCCTTTGGCACGGTGGAAGCCAAATTGAGTATCTGATAGCAGACCATTTGATTCGACCCAATGGTCTAAACGACGGAGTATAATTTTTTCCATCAATTTCCGGATACAGGATAGCATTGCAATCGGCCTATAAGAGTTGTGATCAGAAGCTGGTTTCCCTGGTTTTTGGATGGCGATCACTTTCACTTGCCTCCAATCCTGCGGTACAATGTTTTGCTCCAGGTACTTATTGAACAAGTTCAACAAGCGCCTCTTGGCATTGCCGGGTAGATTCTTCAACAAGTTGAATTTGATTCTATCTAACCCAGGCGCGTTATTATTATTATTATTATTATCTTGGTTTCGAGCTCCGAATACCGTATATATTCCTTGACATCACCTGTATCCCGAAAAGCTAAATACGCGTCGGATCTCTTCGTGTAGTCATCAGAGCACTCTTTGTCCCACCACGGAGTGGGAGGCCGTTCTTTGATTGTTACGCCAGGATATTTCTACGTTTGGGCTTGCAACGCGGCGTCGAAAATCAAGCCCGCGAGGAGGATGTATTCTTCAAGTGGTGGATGAGTTTGATGTTGAATTGACTCAACAGCTTCTGAAACCATCCTCTCGTATAACTTCCAATCGATATTCCGTGTGAGGTCATACGGAATATCAACTGGCCGCATGCGAGTTGACCCGTTAGCAATCGAAATAAGAATAGGCAAATGGTCACTACCGTGGGGATCGTTCCATGCGAAATCCAACCGTAGCGACGTCGAACATAAAGAGAGATCCAAAGCGCTTGGGCGCGCTGGAGGTTTCGGGACACGTGTCATTTCACCGTTGTTTAAAATTGTCATATCGAAGTCATCGCAAAGGTTAAAGATCAAAGAGGAGCGGTTATCATTGTAAGGGGAACCCCAAGCCACACCATGAGAGTTGAAGTCTCCCAAAATCAAACGCGGCGAGGGGAGAAGTTCTATTAAATCAAAGAGCAACCGTTGCCCAACCTGTGCTCTGGGAGGAATATATATTGAGGCAACACAAAGCTCTTTACCTTGTATTGTCATTTGACATGCGACAACTTCAATGCCTGGAATCGAGGGGAGGTTAATACGATAAAAGGAATAGCACTTCTTAATCCCTAGAAGTACCCCTCCATATGGAGTGTCTCGATCAAGGCGAATAATATTAAAATCATGGAAGTTGAGATCAGTATTTGAAGTAAGCCAAGTTTCACAAAGGGAAAATGCATCGCATTTTTTTATTTATCAAAACTTTAAACGAATCAATTTTTGGTAAAACACTTCTGCAATTCCACTGTAGGACAGAGATAGAATCCTTCATATACGCAGTTGAATTAGGCATCGAAGGATACAATCGCTGCAAGGAGGGGCCATTGGGCAGTCAACTGCTTCAAAAATGATCTGACTGTTGGGAGGAATGCTGTAAGAAAAATTTTAATTGGATCAGGTACATTGAAAGTTTTAAAGATCCAGTCCACAATGTCTGAAAAATCCACCAATCCAGCATTTGATTCATCAACTGGATATGCAAGAGGAACAACTGGGGTTTTAGATGTTCCTGGGAGTACTGGGAACTCCTTCTGGGACTTCGAATTTCCAAGCCCAGGAGGAGTTTGCTTCGGTTTTTCCGCAGCACTTTTAGTTTTGGTTGTACTTTCCTTTCCACTTTGGGAAATCCTAGGACCTTTTCTGGGAAGTTTAGGTGAGGAAAGATTTTTTCTCTTTCTAGATTCCCCAGGATTGGCATAAGGTGTTCCCGTAGGTGGATCGTCAGAGTCGGTTTCATCTGAAGACAAGAGATCAAAGGGGTTCGCTGTTATGGTAGAAGTGGTCGTGGTCTCTTTGAGCATATCAGCGTAAGAGCGCTTTGAACGCTCTTTAAGAGACCGTTTTGATTTGTCCTTGCGATGTATGTACACCGCGCACGTGGAGAGCTCATGCTGATTCTCCCCACAGTGGATGCATTTTTCAGCATTTCCATTGCAAGAATCCTCAGCATGGTTTTCCCTACATTTACCGCACCGTGCCTTATTGCAGCAGTAGGCGGCTGTGTGACCTAACTGCTTGTAATGAGTGCAGTTCATTACACGAGGCACATACAGCCGCACAGGCAGACGAACTCGGTGAATTGAAACGTGGGTAGGAAGCGCGGATCCGGCGAATGTGACACGATACGAGTCTGACGGGGTATACGTTTTCTTACCTCCTACGAGTGATACTGACCGTAGTTGTTTTACGTCAAGTACTTTTACCTCAGGTAGGCTGCTGTTCTTGAAACAGCCCACTGCATCCTTCAAGAGGCACTCGACGGACAGACTTGAATCGGTCACAACACCGTCGATCTCCACACCTCGCGCGGGAACGTACACGCGATACTCCCTCGTAAAGAGCTCCGAACAAGCTATATCATTGGCCTGTTTCAAGTCATTCACCACGACACGTAGCTTGTTTGGCCTGACTTTCGAAATTTCAGTCACTGCATGTGACTGAAATGTGACGTCAGGTCCTTCGAAATTTGAATTATATTCAGTGATTTCGACTTTGGTCCTGCTTTCGGGCGGAGATATACTATCAAAGGGCCTGTCTTTTGGTCCGGGTACAGCCTAACACGTGGAGAAGGTGAAGAATTTGCGGAGGAAGAGGAGGCAGGAGGGACAGGGTCAGGAGGGCTCGGAGACGGAGGATCGGGGGATGGGGTATCCACATCCATTGCGCTTAAGTTAGCGCACTGGCACACTGGACAAGAAACACGTACCTGTTTTTCTTTGTTTTGAAGTTTTTGTTGTCTTCAACAGCAAAATCACCGAATCCTACGGTCCCGGAGCTAGCAGCTTCGCAGCGACACAGGTATACAATAGGATGACCTTCAAAGCGGAATAACTAATTATCTGCAGCAGCACAGCACCAGGCAAGCAATGCCTTTTCTTTGTTGTTTTGTTCACACGCGGTGTAAAGCGAGAAGATCACAAAACGCGTCCGTTATTGCCGAACGTTCGGGACAGAATGTGTGTATATAGTCTAGTTATGTATTTGTTATTTCCGAGTGAGCAATGCATCAACATTTTGTTACGTACTGAGAAGATTCAAGTTTATTCATTATCTGAACACATCGGAAACTGTACAGTTCAGGATAAAACGACAATCGGATCATAATCGTTTCGTTTCCATCACTGATCATGAGCAAGATTTGCAAGGCGAAGTGAATATTGATTTCGCTTTGAAAGCATTAAAATGTTCAATTTTTGATGCCAGGAATTATTCTGTTCCACAGGCTAAAGTAAAATTTGATTCACCAATAATTGACGAAAATCTTCAACTAATTCGTTTGAAAAATGTCCGCAGACGTCAATATGAACGTTGTCGTGACCCTGTTTTTAAAATTTAAAAGATTTACAGAAAGAGATTGAACATAGATTTACTCTTCTGAGGAATCATAATTTTGAGACTAAAGAAGGAACATTGAAACCATATTCAAAACACTTTTGGAAGCTGTTGAAGATTCTTAAAAAACCTTCAAAGTCTATTCCTTTTTTATAAGATGGTGAACGTCTTGTTGTATCCAATGAACAAAAATCTAAAAAATTGCTCAGCAGATTGGGAGTGTTCATAACTCAAATTTGAATTTTTTGAGTCCAATTGAAAATGGAGTGATACGTCAATTTGATTTAATTTCTTCCCAGATTTTTTTTTATCTGCAGAAATAATTGAATCTAACTTGAATGAGAATATATCAATTATAAAAAATATCCAAAATATGAAGCACCTGGTGACGATGAAATCTTTAACATATTAATCAGACATCTCCCTGAGAGCACAATGGAATTTTCAGTTAAAATTTTCAATTGCTGTTTCAAAATTGCATATTTTCATATATTATGGAAAAAATTAAAGCCGGGGAAGAATCCAACCGAGTTTTCAAGTTACCGACCAATCAGTTTGCTTTCTTCGATAAGTAAACTGTTTGAGAGAATTATTCTTAACAGAATGAAGTCACACATCAAAGAAATTTCGCAGATGAACAGTTTGGATTTCGCCATAGACATTCTGCGACTCATCAATTGCTCAGAGTTACTAATGTTATAGAGTTAACTCCTAATCTGAAGGTTATCACACTGGAGCTGTTCTTCTAGACATAGAAACGGCATTCAACAGTGTTTGGCATATAAGTTTGCTTGCTGAATTGTTAACTTTTAATTCGTCAAATTTTCTGATCAAAATTTTAGAAAATTGTTTAATTGATTGAACTCTACAGGTTGTCTGTCAGAACTCAAAATCTGATAGATTCTCTTTCAAAGCAGGTGTGCGTCATGGTTCAGTCTTGGGTCCAGCAGGGCCGGCGTTTCATGTGGGTAGTATGGGTAGTAGTACCCACTCGGAAAATATCTATGTGGGAACTTACCCACACGGAACTATCGGACAAAACCAAAAAAAAGTACTGTTTTTTTCTGTAGGAGCTTATGACCACTGCTACCATTAGTTAGATATATTGTGGTATAAAAGTAGTTGCGAGCGACAGATTTTTTGATGGATATCGTTGAGCGAGAGGTTATAAATCTACAGACTTATGTACAGTTGTAACGTTACTCAGAGAAAAGGATTTTTTTTTTAATTGTTTCAATTACGATAGAGTTCTGAATTTCAATTACGATAGATTTCTAATGTTTTGTTCTCTCGTAAAAATTTTCCATGCCAAATTTGAGCTCAATCGGACTTTGGGAAGTAGAGCCTCGAAGCGGTCAAAGTTACAGTTTTTTGATCGATAAAGAAAATGATCGAGCTGGGAGTGTCTTTTGTTTGTTCTGGTGTAGCTCGAGTCTCCCAACGCAAAAGTTTCCATGTCCTTGAAATTTAATTTTTGTTTTTAAAACAAACTTATATAAAACAATATCCGTTCTAGACATTTCATGCATTTCTAAGAGATTTGCTTTAAAAAAATCGATTTCTGAAACTTCAAGAACTACTCTTGTGAATGTTTAGGTCAAATATGTAGGACATTCACGACTATAAGTGGAACCCTCTCAGAAGTTCGATTAAGCTCGAATTTTCGATGGAAACCTTTTTGAGAAGACAAAATTGTTGAGTCCTAACGTTAGCATTGAAAAAATTACTCAAAAAAGGCCGATTTTTCATGAGTTTACCTTTACACGCACTGATGAAACTACCCATGAAGCATCAATCATAGTAACCCATGAGTCAGCAGAAAAAAATGACTCAAACTCTAACCATAATGGCGAAAACAGTGAAGCTACTCCGTTCAGAAGTGTGCGCGATCAAAGAACGTTACCCCGTCACGTCGAAAACAGACATCTTACGGAAAAGGGACGCCGGTTACGCTTGTTCCGGTATCTACAACATCTTGGCACTGCTGGACTACAATCAGAGCATCGAAAGAAAGACCGGTCCCGGACGGTCGACGACCCTGAGCGACAAGAAGCTCCAATGAATGCTGAAGAGGAAAACCGAAGGGGAAGTGGCTACATCGCTGCGTACGCTTGATCGGGAGGTCGGTTCAACCGGCCAAACAGTGGGAAAGTACCTGGCGAAAATGGACATCAGAAAGCGGAAGTCCCGTCCATTGGTTTCGGAGTTGCTCGATGGTCGAGTCGATTTTTCCGGTGAATCGCGACGTGATGATTGTGGTTCACGCCGAGACCTATCTCACCCTGGATGACACTACATATTCTACTTTTCCCACGAAGGAAGTGACCTCCGAGGTGAAATTCATTTCACACACCAAGTTTCCAAAAAATTGCTGCTGTGGCTGACAATCAGCGAGAAGCTCCGTACTGGCCGTGAACGGGGAAATTTATAGTACGAAGTGCCTGCGGAAAGTTGCGTCGTTTATCAAGAAATACCGTAGAAGCGAAGACGCGGTGTTCTGGCCCAATCTGGTGTCACTACTCGAAGCAATCGTTGGAGATGGAGCGGTTGAAAATCGATGCGGTACACAGGTCGGCCAACCCATCCAACGTTCCCCAGCTTCATCCCATCCAGAGTTTCTGGACAAACCAGAAGCGTGAGACAACCTCAACAATCTTGACGCGAAAATTGAGGAGGAATTAATTAATAGAACGAAGAAAGAACTCAAAAACATGCCTACACACATGTCCACCATGGTGAATGTTCCGGTAAACTCTCGGAAAGCCACTCGCAAGGGCATGGAATTACTTTATTCCATATATAATTGCCTTCCATGGGAAATTGATGGGAAACATGACTACTGAACGAAATTCGAAAATCTAATTTCTCTTAAACATTCCACTGGCACCCTATTGTTGATGCACTGTCGACTTTTCGTAAAATTTTGTTCAGGTATCAGAAGGTCATCCCCCCCGGCTACGCCTTTGTCACCCATGAACCTTCCCTATTCCTTACTACCCACTCGGGAAAATAATGTGACGCCGGCCCTGGGGTCCAGTCCTGTACAACATGTTGCTTCAGATCTTCCTTATTTGCCTCCAGGGTGCATTTGCGTAAAAGGAAAAAGTCTTCTTGTCATATGCAGTCGATTGCAGAAAAGTTTAGATATTTTTCCTTCCTACTTGCAAAAGTGGGAAATCTCTCCCAATGGTTCTAAAACTCAATTGATAATTTTTCCTAATACAACTAAGGGCTTCTTTACTCAAGCCAAACAATAATAATGTTGTCAAGATGAAGTACCTGGCGTGAGCTGCCACTAGCACAGATGTAGTAGCAAATATTCGAATAAGATCTTGGATTACTTGAGTGTAGGAGGGTTTCGTGTCAACAGCAGTTGAACACGAGTTAGCCAATCCCAAGCTCTATGGGAAACCTGATATAATTTTAACCAAATACACACACCCGGCCCGGTTGGTGGTGGTGATGCATCTACTAGTATATATTAAACGATCGAAAGGGAATCCAATTACAATTCCGAAGCCTGTTGAATGTACGATGCATTAACAGAAATTCTAAACTTTTTTGAAAAATAAACTTTTGATTTACAATCAAATTTTCATACCAGCAATGCTTTATGCTGTACCGGTGTTTCGCTAATGGGTTGGTATCAAAGTCATTTACTTAACCATTATTTCGCAACGTACAGATAAACTCTCGTTGCTTTTTTCTACCTGCCACCAGTCGAAGGTGCGTGAACTTCGTGTTTAGTTCTTGATTCGGTTTTATTCGTAATTTTGTATCATACTTATATATATACCTTTTTTTTTTTCAGACCTTTTGAATATCTGATCTTGATAACAATTTTCGCCAATTGTGTTGCCTTAGCTGTATATACACCCTTTCCGAATAGTGATTCAAATGTCACAAATGCTGCTTTGGAGAAAATTGAATATATTTTTTTGGTAATTTTTACTGCTGAGTGTATAATGAAATTAATAGCATACGGGTTCATATTGCATCCAGGCTCTTACCTTAGAAATGGATGGAATATCCTAGATTTCACAATCGTTGTCATTGGGTACTATTGACTGTATTCACATATTTCCAGAAATTAATTAGTTATTTTTTAGAATGATATCAACAGCGCTTTCCAATTTAATGAAAGAAGGATTTGATGTTAAAGCGCTTCGAGCATTTCGCGTGCTGAGACCTTTGCGATTAGTATCTGGTGTACCAAGTAAGTATTTTTCTGTTTATGATTTACAATTATGTACCTACTATATTCCAAAGATTTTTTTGTATGGAATATGATGAAAAAAACCAGTACAATTTTTTTGCACAAGAGCAGAATCATTTCAAATCGCCTGGAAATACGCGAAAATTTAATCGACCATTTTTGATTTGAATGAAACTTTGCACACGTATTTGGCTTAGCAAACTGAGCATTTTTCACAGGTGCAGAAATTTTTTACACCCATGAGTTACATTCTAAAAGGGCGTATGCCTTTTGGCATAGGTTTTATTCGAAGCATTGTAGCCCAGAAACCGTTGGTTGTATAGAAAAACTGTCTGAGAATGAGTTGTAGGGAATTAAAAATGCACCATACAAAAAATATACACTGTACAGAACAATTTTTTTTTGACAAAAACAAATGAAAATAAACATTAAATTTCAATTTGAAAAAAAAAAAGTTGAATTTTTCTCTAATTTTTTTTTTAAAGAAACTTGACGTTAATACGCAACTTTAAAAAAAAAGTCCAGGATGGAGAAATGAAAAATAATTTTTTTATGGTAGATTAATTTTTTTATGAAAATTCTAATTTAAACATTTTCCAAAATATTTGTATTCTGATGATTTCAAAAGATGCAGAGAGTCATTTTAAATCAAAAAGCTCTTGGTAGTTAACATTCAGAAGGCATTGGTTTTCGAGTTATTTCTAATTTAAGCTCGAAAAATTATAATTATTCAGGAAAATACACGTTTTTCTTAATTTGTCCATGGTTCTCCAGCAAAAACCATACGTTCATTGGAATGCTTGATCAAAAATATACAATTCATTCTTTGACAACAAAACGATTGGGCGAACGGTTCTCAAGAAAAGAGTTAAATGTTTTAAGTGATAAAAATATATATAAGAATCAAATATTTATTTTCGAATTTTATTATCTCAAGAACATATTTTTTCATGACATAGATACTTTACAGAACTAGTTTCACCTTATATTTCATATACATCATAAGTAGATGATTCGTCATCTTTTGAAAACAGCTTCGTTTGTATCTTATTTTCTGAAATCGAAACAAAAGAGTAATACTTTTGTGTGGCAGCTATTATTATAGATTTTGCTAAAATTGAAAATTTTGCTCCATTCTGTTACTCCTTGTTCATATTCTTCATTTTATACCCAACTAAATGACATTTTTGATGAATTTTTATTACTTTTCTGATTAGACCAATCATACAATTCTTTTGCGCTTGTAATGGGATGTTCATGTTCTTTAGCAAAACTTGCATTTCCTGCCATTCGTTTCAATATGCCACCAATTGCATCGCATGGGCCTTTATCATGAGAAGTCGCAAAAAATGCCACTCTGCATCGACGTTATATTTTGTTTTGAACTTGCAAAGTTTTTTCTATTTTTATATTGTGAGGCAGCTCCATCAGACATTAATATCGCTTTTTTCAACTCTATTGTTGTTTTCAAAAAACTCATTAATTTGGCAATGAACACCTGAACACCTGATGGAGTACTTCCGATATTATGATGAAGCTGGTATTCTTAAGTGTTCCTGATTCTGAATAGTAAACAACGAAGGGATGACTGGTGGCTTGACTATCATTCAAATAACTAAACGAATCACAAATTGATAAAGACGTATTAAAATGAGCTTGACTGTTCAATGTTTTTAATTTTGCAATAACGTTTTCGTTTAATTTGCGTAAGCTTGATGAGCACCGATGACCAGGAAAGGGTTTACAGCATTTGGGCTTGGTGTATTCCATTTTCACTTTATTCATCTTCACAAAATGCAAACTGTTACTAACACATCTGGAGTAGTGCAATCGTATCTATATACGAAAACAGATATTATAAGTAACCCAGTAGTTATTGGTTGCGTACTTTAAAAACAGTTAGTATTATAGCGAATTTCGTTATTCCACGGGGATAGTGCCAACTTTCGGGTGGAATAAAAAAACGATCTCGATCTACGATCTAAAGCCTTGCGTTGGTGTGCGTGAGACCATGTGCAATGTAAACTTAAATAAGGCAATCCACGAGACAGTTGCGATCAGCTGATTAAGGTCTGTTTTCAACTTATGACAGCTTTACGTATATTCGATCGGTCGCAACTTGGATGCAACTCGGATCCAGAAGCGTGAAAAACAAATGTTATCCGATCGGTAGCTCTTGTATTGCGGATGCCAATCCTAAATACAACAATAACAAATCATTTTTGATATTATTGCCGACATTTAAAGATTTCTGTTTTGGTCGTGTTTTGGTTTTGCAGCTTGAAAAACAGCAACAATAACAAACGCATCCGTATATTTTTCCACTACGTCGATGACAAAATGCGCCACCCGACTCCTGCTTGTTTTCGATGGCTTACTGAAAATTCTGATTAAAGCACTTTCGAAATCGGAATCGGAATCCAAATCTAAATCCGATCCCATTAATTCCATAACAAATACCTTTGCTGCAGCGATTATTTCTCTCTGCGTTCCATGATTTCACTGCACAGACGACAACACATTTTTCTGTTGTTTTCAGCAGCACCCGCGTGTTTTGTCCGTTTTAACAGATAAGATGTAATAGTATTGGTGAACCCACTCGCAAAACTGACAAAAATCACAGTGCGAACCTGTCTGTTTTGCAGGCGCCTCCAGGTCAAAACTGGGTCAATATCGAGCGAATAAAGAAGGGTTTTGACAGCAGTTAGTGCGCTTTCAGGTGAAAACGAGGTGAGCTGGTGGAATAAAGAAATTTGCTATTAGTAAACAAGTAGGTAGTGTTGCACGACAAACGTATTTTTTTATAATACATTCGGCAAGGGGGAACGTTCAGGTAGGCTAAGTTTTAGCGCTTGAGTTATTTATCCAATCGTTTTGTTGTCAAAGAATGAATTGTATATTTTTGATCGAGCATTCCAATGAACGTATGGTTTTTGCTGGAGAACCATGTACAAATTGAGAAAAACGTGTTTTCCGAAATATAATTAATTTATCGAGCTTAAATTTAAAATAACTCGAAAACCAATCGTTTAGAATGTTTACTACCAAGAGCTTTTTGATTCAAAATGACTCTCTGCATCTTTTAAAATCATCAGAATACAAATATTTTGAAAAATGTTTGAATTAGAATTTTTATAAAAAAATCAATCTACCATAAAAAAATTATTTTTCATTTCTCCATCCTGGACTTTTTTTGAAAGTTGCGTATTAACGTCAAGTTTCTTTAAAAAAAAAAATAAGAAAAAAATTCAACTCTCTTTTTTTTAAATTGAAATTTAATGTTTATTTTTATTTTTTTTGGTCAAAAAAAATTTTTTTTGTACAGTGTATATTTTTTTATGGTGAATTTTTGATTCCCTACAACTCCTTCTCAGACAGTTTTTCTATACAACCAACGGTTTCTGGGCTACAATGCTTCGAATAAAACCTATGCCAAAAGGCATACGCACTTTTAGAATGTAACTCATGGGTGTAAAAAATCGCTCCATCTGTGGAAAATGCTCAGTTTGCTGAGCCAAATACGTGTGCAAAGTTTCATTCAAATCAAAAATGGTCAATATTCGACCATCGGTGTTTTGGCGCGATCTTGCTCACAACTCGCTGTCTTCGAATTTTACTCATAATTTTAAGATGACCAAAATAACTCAATGGTAGTGAACCTACCTAGAACCTAGAACCTACAAGATGTACGCCTCATTAAGTCTCCTCATCAGTTGATATAAAATGACATGCTTCTTCTTGCTTTTATTTAATGCTCAGTTTGGTTATGAGAAAAAAAATTCGATAAAAAATGAAATAGTTGGAAGGCGGTATTCAAGATACGACCACTTGGAAAACAGCATTTGGGACAGTAAGAGCCATTTAGAAATTTTCTGTTGTTCCGGATTTATCGAGGAGAACCGTGGGGTACCCTTCCAGAGACACGGGCTAGGTTAAAAATGGTAGCAAACCCTTGCTTTTGACATATCAAACCTAAAGTTTTTGCAAAACAACACTATTGGCGACCGTGTTGGTCTAGCGATTGTTACAGAGTTATTTTGTGTTTCTCATTCTAAGACTTGTCTACCTATTATTGCTTATAACGCACACCTATATTCTACAAGCTGCCGCGCACGTGTTACACAGCTTTAAGCTTCCCACTCAAAGCTTTCTATGCAATATTGTATACATGCTGGCTATCAAGATACATTTAGTTCTTCTCAATCCACACACTAACCGATAAAAGGATATTGCCTCGTGAATGGCAAATTGCTATTGGTTACATTTCATATTCTAGTACCAGTGATTGTAGTATAATGTTATTTTCAACACTTCCCCACAATTTGCGCATTCAGCATATTAAACAATCTAAGATGCGTGTTCTTAGGTAACCCCTTGGTGGACGCGTCAGCTGGTTGATCTACACTCGGGATGAATTGCAGCTTGACTCGTCCTTGATTAAGGGGTTATATCTACCAAAAAATTTTTTTCTTGTCATTTTTTTATTGGCTTAAATCATGCTAAAACTATTCTAGAATCAAAATCTACATCGCTCAAGTACTGATCTAGACTCGAAACTTGTTTAAATCTATTTTTACCGAACAACTTTCATGCTCCAAATAAACATTTTTCGTTTATTTTGGCGATGTTCGTTTTTGTTTTTAATTTCGAGGCTTTGTAAACTAGTGGAAGTTACCTATGATCGATATCATGTTTCAAATTTGTAGTATAGAGGTCGCTGCATCAAGTTTCGACCGTTATAGCGTTTCTACAGAACGTGTTTACTCACAATTTCCATTTGTTTAGTAGATCAGCCGTTCTCGTTATGCACGTTCTTTGTTTGAGTTTTTTGTTACTTTTTAACTGTGAGTTATACTCAAAAGTACTTAAATATGAGGCATATATCAAGATGGCTTGACAATGTAATTTTTTTTAATTTTTTTATCACCAATATTTAGTGGTTAATTTGTGAGTTCGAAATCCAATTTGTGGTAATTTGTGGTTAAGTGGTTTCCGAGAAATTTTCAAAAAACTGAGTCAAGCCATCTTGAAACATGATTTTTCTTTAAATGAATCGGACAACGATGATATATAGATCAATCGAAAGCTCTTAATTTGTGGTTCACGAAAATGTTAATTTTAACGTCATAACTATCAGCGTTTGTACAGAAATTTGTGTTTTATTGTTCATGTAGTTCTACGTTTTATTTATTTGTTGATGACACTGCTGGCCGCTAATGGCGTTGGCTGTTTGCGGTGTTTGTCATTGCTATACTGAGCGTGCGTTTGGGGAATATGGTAAATATCGAGATTCGGGGAACTTAGCCAACTCACTTGCTCTACTACAGGTAGCCCAATAGGCGCAGAATTGTATCAAAGAGTAACTCTGATAATCACGCACATAACTTGATGTTTACATTTATATAGCCTATGTGGCTTCATTAATGTTATTGAACAGATGAAGAAATACGCTCGTATAATTTGTGTTCGCAAAACGGGCAGCGAAACAAATCGAAGAATTTGCAAGAAAAATGATGTAGCAAAATATTTTCATTTTGAATTTTCAATTTGTTGCTCACAGATTATATAATGCCTCGTGGAACCTACGTAGGTTGAAAAAAGGCTTTTGAACGTAGTGTTATTTACCTAGATTATTGATTCTGTGCATCAAGTTAATTTTAAGTTAACTTAAATTAGTTGAAGTTCATTCACTTAACTAATCTCATTTAATCTTTGTTGAACTGAAACTCTGTTTTAAGCATGAGGCAGGTATTCGTCGAAATATGTCATGAACAACATTTTTCAAACGGGTCGCAAATGTCAATCCGGACGTTACCGGATGAGATATTTGCGAGGATGTGATGTTACGAACTTCCATTCCTCCGATGATTATATGATCGGATTCCGCGAAATTTGATAACTCTTTCAATATAGAAAACGCTCGAAAATACGTAAAAATCACTAATTTCGAAAACTTCTCAAGAGTAGCTATAATTTTTAATATCGGAATTTTTATCAACCGGTTTATTAGCATTGAACATAAAGAATTCATTTGGTGCATAATATTGATCAATTGTCATTTTTTTTTTGACGCCCGGCACAACTTGGTTCCATTCTCAAAAAATGCTTGAAAATTTGTCAATGTTTACAGCGCTCTCAGCATATGATAAAACCGTTTAACGTTAATCGAGTGATGGTATATTGTGAAGCATTTATTTAAGCTGCAGAAAAAATATAGCGGCACCAAAAAGCGACATAAATTTTTTTTCTTATTTTGGCCAGATTTTTGTTCTAGGTACTCCTCTGTGCGACCCTGCCACTAGTAGCTTAACAGACACGCGGACAGCAGATATCTTCTTTATTACTTTGCTCATAAGTTAGCACATATGCATGAAAAAATAACAGAAGAGCAACATTAAGTTGGATCCCGACAACTTATTTGAACATTTGTTTGAATATTTCTGAAACATTTCTCCGAGTCTAGGTGATGAAAAAGTGATAATTATTGTTTGCCATTCCTACTGGTTCTGCAAAATAATCCGTCGAATTTGGATTGCTTTCCTTTGAAAGTACATTTTCGTTACCGGTATCCTTTTTGACAACGAATTTACACATATCCATTCTGCGCCTGTTAAGCTACCTGTAATGCAAGTGTGTTGGCTAAGTTCCTAAGAATCACGATATTTAGCATATTCCCCAAACGCACGCTCAGTATAGCAGTGACAAACACCGCAAACAGCCAACGCCACTAGCGGACAGCAGCGTCATCAACAAATAAACAAAACGTAGAACTACGTGAACAATAAAACACAAATTTCTGTACAAACACTAGTAATTATGACGTTAAAATTACATTTTCGTGAACCACAAATTAAGAGCTTTCGATTGATGTATATATCATCGTTGTCCGATTCATTTAAAGAAAAATCATGTTTCAAGATAGCTTGACTCAGTTTTTTGAAAATTTCTCGGAAACCACTTAACCACAAATTACCACAAATTGGATTTCGAACTCACAAATTAACCACTAAATATTGGTGATAAAAGAATTAAAAAAAATTACTTTGTCAAGCCATCTTGATATATGCAAATATGTGACAAGTTTGAGTTTTGCGTGGGATCGGACGCCAACTGCGTCGAAGTCACTGAGCGTTGCATGTCTGATTCCACGAAAGATCGTAGGCGCGGTACAGAGGTAGCTGACTGAAGGTTGAAAAAATATTAGGGGCTTTACTGTTGCGATTCTTAAGATTTATAGCAATTTGAAACTTTAAACGCGTTTTTCTCAAAACCGTGTTTTCAAAATTGGCAAACAGTAGAACTGAAAAAGTTTACATCTGATTGACTTGAAATTTTAACTGTAGCTTCCTCATTAGATCATGTGAAATACATACGATTTTAGCGATTGATTAACAGCAATTAAAGTTATAAACAATCAAAGTCGATTTATTTTGTCGAAACAGAATTTTTTTTGAAGCCGTTGCCATTTTTCGAAGACTTATGACACTTATGTAGATAATAAAAAAAAATTCGTTTTGGTTATAGGTGGAGTTGGGCACGACTTCTACTGCTCGCCGCGGAACAACTTTAAAAAAAAAGCGGTTCACGGCAATCGCTGCACAGCCGCCATTTTGTAACAAAAATAGCAATAAAAATATTTTTTCTATTTTGCAAGAGTTGCTCAATCCAATGATATATTACTTATATACCTTACATCTCAAATGTCCTGTAAAATAATTCATGAAAAAAGCCTTGTTTTTTGAGCATTTGGTAGATATAACCCCTTAATGAGATCCAGTATGAAGAGATATTTGATAACTAGATGTTTCATCCTCTGGTGTGATCTCGGCCCCTCTGCTATGCTTATGCACGGAAGAAGTTTTGTTATCCACATCCCTTCTTTTGCAGCAGCACACAGCTCAATTTATTCTACTTCGCTCGTTGATAGACTAATTGTCGGCTGTCGTTTCGCTGACCCCGAAATCAGGTTTTCAAAAAGTTGATATGCATATACTGATACCGACTTTCTGTCGTCAGGATCATTTGCAAAATCCGCATCTCCAAATCCAACTAATGCTGCTCTATCATTGTGTTTTGCATACACAATCTTCGTGTTACTTGTTCCTCTCAAGTATCTCAGAATTCGTTTTTATCCTGACCAATGCCAATCTGTTGCGCAGTTTGTATACTTGCTTAGAGCGTTCACCGCAGCACAGATATCTGGTCTTGATGTTAATAAAAGATATTGATGGCATCCAACCAATTTTGAGCATTTATTGCTACCCTGCCAGTTAACCTCTGTTTTACCAAATTTGATGTGAGGTCTGCCGCTCTTACCAGTTGACCACTGCTTTTCCAAGTCCAATCCGAGGACTGTTGCAGCTACCACTGGTTTTCCAAGTCCCGTTGGCAACATGGCCAGCAGTTGGCAACATGGCCAACAGACATTTGACGCCACCCTACAAATTTCGCAATTCGCGTTGCATGCGAGGAAAAAGGAAGGAAATATTTTTACTATTTTCATTCCGCACATTTTGACAATTGCATATGAGAGTTCGCGTTGGTGCGAGCCAACTAGCTAACATCTCTATCCTAATCCCATTGCTCTTGTTGTCTTGTTTTAGCTTTGACCTGTTATTGTTTTCTTCTCTTTTCAATTAAAATCATATCAGCTCACTGTAGTGTGAACCCTCGAAGTGATATCCGACATCATCTGGCGATATCAGGTGATATCCGGCGTAGTCTGAACAAGGCATTACAGAGTTATTTTGTGTTTCTCATTCTTAGACTTGTCTACCTACTGATGCTTATAACACACACCTATACTCTACAAGCTGCCGCGCACGTGTTACACAGCTTTAAGCTTCCCACTCAAAGCTTTCTATGCAATATTGCATACATGCTGGCTATCAAGATACATTTAGTTCTTCTCATTCTATACACTAACCGATAAAAGTATATTGCCTCGTGAATGGCAAATTGCTATTATTTACATTTCACATTCTAGTACCAGTGATTGCAGTGAAATGTTATTTTCAACAAATTCAATAAATCTAGTTTCCATTGCATATCTTGTGTGTCACTCGAAAACATTATTTCATTGGTTTGGTTGAGGTATTAGACTGTCCTGACTATTTTATATATTTTCTATATCATATATTTCCACGGAAACTCATTGTTGGTTGGCTTTTTGGTAATTGACTGGCATAATATAGGATGGGCAAACCGGCTCTTTCCGAAGAACGGGTCTGAACCGCTCACTCAACACTCCGAATCGGCTCAAATGAACGACTCATGGTTCATAAAAATTGAAGGTGCCTGATAGTGAAGGTGCCTGATAGTGATGTTTCGGTAAACCTCAGTTTCGTTTGCCATCAGTTCTGGTGCGCTCAAAGAATCGTAGTTCATTTACGGGAGCCGTTCGCACACTCGCTCTTTTTCATAAACCGGCTCATATGAACGGTTTACGAGCCGTTTGCTCATGCCAGGCAACCATGTATCCACCTGGAACGACAGGAACCAGAAATGTCGTCAGATGCGTAGCATATAGGTACGCGATTTTGCAAACGACATACGGGGACGCTTCTTTCCGCTTCTACGAGAAAAGAAAATGAAAGGCCTATTTTACACCAAAATCAATTTTCACAACCTTTTGAAGTGTGCATTTTCATTGATTTTTTCCAGTATTTGTGTGTTTCGTTCAGTTTTGGACAACTGCTTTTCGATTTTTCGCAATCTAATTTACATTTTGTCAGAGTGTCAAAGTTATTATTTCGTAATTTTTACATGCGCAAAGTGAAGTGTACCAGCCAAAGTATTCGAGCGTTGTGAAGTACCGTGGAATAACTTGTTTGCTGCTGCCAACGAATAAAATTTATTCTGTGAATTCTTCTGCTGAGTTCTGCAAGTTACCAATGTTTTGTTTTGGTAGTGAGGCACTTCTTTCGTTAAATATAACCACTGCTTGCCGCTACGATTGAACAAAACAAAATGGAGAAGAAACAGTGTGGGGAATGTAAACAAGCCGTCAACGATATTGAACCGATCCGATGTGGCTTCTGTGAGAACTGTTACCACATAAACCAACAATGCTGTGGCTTTAACAGTAGAGGGTGTAAGGATCTTTACGCACTTGGCAAAATCATGTTTATTTGCCCGATATACAGAGAGTTGCTGAACGGCCGTTCTATTCGTTCTTACATAGCAGATTTACAGCTGCCACTATCAGAGCAACCCACACAGTCGTCACAACTCACTGAGCTGCCCGCTCAGGTTCAAAAACTATTGAAGGTTGTTGACGGTTTAAGCAAAAAAATCGACAACTTTTCTCGTATAGCAGTGAATGATAACCCTGCTCTAGGCACCCCATCTACCTCGTTTACCACACCTGTGTGGCCCAATAAAAATTGAAAGCGTCGCCGAACAGAGCGGGTTCTAATTTTGATTCAACCTGATCGTGGTGAAAACAACATCGATTTAAGCGATCTCTCAGTGCCATCCATCGCTTCTACTGCAGCACAGAAACGCTTCTGGTTATATCTGTCTGGTTTAAACCCACAACTTACAGATAACGACTTACAAAAAATCATCTCTCACTGTTTAAATACAACTGAGCCTGCTGCTGTTGTTAGGCTCGTTCGGAAGGGAACGGATACGACCAGCTATTCATATGTGTCCTATAAAATTGGTTTGGATCCGGACCTGAAAAACGTCGCCCTAAACCCTGCCTCGTGGCCTACTGGATTGCTGTTTCGTGAATTTGTTGACATGCCAAAAAACTAACTTGTGACGCCGAGTACGCTGCAACTAACATGCAACTGCCTGCTACTGATTTTTTGCTATCTACTGTGGACGGTGGGAACCTTCGGGTTTCCACCAGAGGCGATGTCCGCGGTCTACGTACTAAAATCGACGAGTTTTATCTGGCAACCAACGACTATAATTTCGACGTAATCGTGTTGACTGAAACTGGACTGGATGACCGCATCAACTGTTCGGCGACTCATTTAATGTTTTTCGGTGTGACAGAAGCGTTCATAACAGTAGCAAACGTTCTTTTGGTGGAGTTTTGATCGCCGTTAATAAACGGTACCCGAGCGCATTGTTTAATACTTCACACGGCAACCATCTGGAGCAAATATGCGTGAGTACCATTATTTGTGGTTTGAAAATATTCCTCTGGGCTGTATATATCCCTCCTGGCAAAAGCATCGATCCAGCCATAATTGACGCCTATATTGCCTCGGTCACTGAGCTGTGCAGTAAGAAATCGGCTAATGATACCATTCTTGTTTGTGGTGATTTTAATCAACCTCGCATCGTTTGGTCACAGGACAAAGCAATTCATACCAGTTCATCTCAATTTTCTGCTGCTAGTGCTGCACTGATCGATGGCATGGACTTTTTAAACCTGAGCCAAGTGAATCAGTAGTTGAATCACCTGGATCGCATGCTCGATCTTATCTTTTGTCCTATCGAGCAAACATGTGTTGTCGATACTTGTGTTGCCCCACTCGTTCCCGTTGATCTGCATCATCCACCGCTTGTTATATCATTGCCATCTGAGTCAAGAATGACGACACCGGTTTCGGCAGCGGACAGTATGAGGACTTTAAATTACCGTAAAATTAATTTCACGGCTCTTACTGAGTTTTTACAAAGTTTCGACTGGATGACTCTGTACAAAATCAATGACGTTGACGATCTAGCTAACTCGTTCAGTGAAACTTTATGCCGATGGTTGAGACAAAATTTGCCACTAGTGAATAAGCCTGCTTCCCCTCTATGGGCTACTCCGCGACTACATGCACTAAAGCGTGTACGTAATGCTTGGCAGCGTAAATATCGAAAAACTAAAACAGTTGAGACAAATTGTAATTATAAACGATCCAGCACCGATTTTCGTCGAATGATACCTCACATAGGGGTATTTTGATAGAAAAGTTGGAAAAAAATATTTTCCTGCACAATAACGCTGAAATTCTCATATTTAGCAGTTTCTATGTCTTTAACATGAAAATTATAATTGGAAGATAAATAGTATCTACGTAGCAGTGATAAATAACTTTTTTTACTACACATTACAATTTTTATCCACTTTCACTATTTAATTCTATCACTTTTCACTTATCACTTGCATATACGTATTTCAACACTTACTCAGTGCCTTCGTCAGTGCTTATTTGGACTGTGGACACATAATTGCGATTAACTGGGCCATTTTTTGAGTAGTTAGTTCTGTGAGAGCTTTCCGAAAATATTTTACGATTTCTTAATTGACGACTGGGTGCATAAAAATTAAGTTGCAATAATAATTTAGAAGACTGCACGCGTTGAGAAATAATGTCATTAATAAAGTAAAGCATTGCATGTTCGCGGTGTTCTTTAAGTGCTTGTATGTCTATAAGCATGCAGCGTGCTTCATATGATGGTAAGGGAAATGCTGTCCAATTTAGCTCACGAAGCGCGTACAGCGGAAGCGGAAGCGGAATTGTTTTTGGACAGATTTTTTTTTATTCTCGCTTATTTTTCGTCGGTCTAGTTCCGCCACTGTTGTGGCCAATTACCGACGCCCAGGGAGGCGACTTCACACCCAGGACCCTAACTCACGACCCGTTTATTAACGGACCGGCGCCAACGGCTTTACTTCCTCATGAGATGGAAGGCGTGATACCGAAAATTTTTAGCCTCAGAAAATCTCTCGGTGTCGACTAGGATTGAATCTAGAGCAGTTGGGCTGGTTGTGAGTGGATCACGACACCTCACAACCATCGACACCTATGTCGGCGGTGGGATTCGAACCCAGGCGTCGAGCGTGGTTGGCGGAGACGTTACCAACCACACTAGGCCCCCGCTCAAATTCAATGCGTTCTTTATGTGTTACAATATAGGGATTCCATGCAATTCTACAGTATTCCAGAATTGGTCGGACGTATGTAAAATATAATAGTTTGATTGTATATGGGTCTTGAAAATTATGGCCGATACGTTTTATAAAGCCCAGCATACTATTTGCTTTGTTGATTATTGTGTTATAATGTTCTATGAATGTATGTTTGGAGTCTAAGACTACGCCCAGGTCCCTTACGATCGTAGTACTAGCCTCGCAATTGACCTGTACACCAAATAGTTGACCGCGAAGTAATGATTAATAATAACAAACAAAAATTCGAGATTCGAATCGGAATGTAGTTCTGAAGTTTTGCTTTTATGCAGACAGTTTCAATACAGACTGCACAAAAATGAACGATTGCACAAATACAGATTTAGCTGGAATTATATTCTTATTTATATTTGATTTTTATTCAGTTAAACGAAGTTATATACAATAACGTTTATTTATCAGACTCATCCTAAAAATCGTACCCAAATGTAACAACGACCTCCTTAGAGGAATTGACTTGTTCTGGAATCAAGAGACTCAAAGTATCATTCATTGTAAAGAAGCGGATTTTGTGTCGATTAGATGCTGTCCACGTGCGCATGATAGCTGCTTTAATAACACTAATTCGCTGTTCAAGCATCTTTCGCGATATTAAGAACGATTTATTTGGAAAAACTTCGCCTAAAAAATTTTTCATTCCATGGTGTGGCAGAGGATTCTTGAAGCCATTTTCAAAGATGATTCCTCTGAAAGTTTTTTTCGGTGTCTGAAAACACGTCGCGATTTCAAAAAAACAACTCATAAATTAAAAAAAAAACATTGCATAGGATTGCATAAAATCATGATATATCCTAAACGCGCAAACATGCGCAAGTTTTTTTTCTGGGCGTGTTTAAGGACACTCCTATCTACTTAAAAATGAGTTTGTTTGTGCACAGAAACGTCCAGAACATAGAAAAAAGCAATTTAGAAGTTCAATTCGAAAGGTAAAATATCCATAATTGACAATGCAAAATATACAGTCAACAAGACACCAAACCCTCCATCTAAAATGTTCAAAACCTAATGTATACCTCTCATTTGAAGATCCATATTCGAAACAGGCCGAATAAAATCACCAGTATTATAAATTCCACCGAAAAAATCACAAAACTTCGTGTTTAAAATCTGATTTGCTTTTACCTTCTAGTTTGTTGTGCAAAAACAAAATAGTTGCCATGGGATACCCCCACTATCTATGAATCTAGTGGTATTAATTATGGGGGCTCAATAATAATTTTGAGGTTTGCAATTTATTCCAACTTTTACACTCAAATACCCCTATGTGCGCCTGTTTGTACAAAAGTTACGTAATGCGGATACAAACAGACTTCCGCCGAACCCTAAACAGTTTTGGAATTTTGTAAATTCGAAGCAAAAATGTTCACTAATCCCTTCTAATGTACACCTCGACGGCACTGAAGCAGAATGTTCCCCGGAGTTGTGTGAGTTGTTCGCTAAATTTTTCGCTTCTGTTTTCGCCGACAGCACTGCTTCCGAGTTGGATGCTGAAATTGCTTCTGCGAATGTACCGCTTGACCTAGTTGACCTAAGCACATGCGAAATCACTGCCGATATGATTGTGACTGCTGCGAAACGACTTAAAACTTCGTTTTCTGTGGGGCCGGATGGTATCTCTGCAGTGGTTTATACCCGTTGTGCGGCCGTTTTAGCTGAACCTTTATGTCGCATATTTAATCGATCGAACAAAAAAGATTCCCGATGATTTGGAAGCAGTCTTACATGTTTCCTGTGTTTAAAAGTGGGGATCGACGAAACTCAAGAAATTACCGGGGCATAACCAGTCTTTCCGCTTCGTCCAAATTGTTTGAAATTGTAGTAAGCTCAGGAATCCTCTCGTGTACGAAAAACTACATTTCCTGCGATCAACACGGATTTATGCCTGGACGTTCTGTCGCCACAAACCTTTTGGATTTTACTTTGACTTGTATGTCGCATATGGAGCATAAGGCACAGGTTGACGTAATCTATACGGATTTAAAAGCAGCTTTTGATCGGATTGATCACCGAATACTTTTACGGAAGCTCTCTCGACTTGGTGTGTCGCAACAACTCATTGACTGGCTACGATCCTACTTATGTGGTCGAATACTACGAGTAAAGCTGAGTTCCTGTTTATCCTCAGAGTTTACTAACACTTCTGGAGTACCACAAGGCAGTAATATGGGGCCGCTTCTTTTTCTTCTTAATTTTAACAACGTGGCATTGCTATTAGAAGCTGGGTGCAAGCTGGTTTACGCCGATGACTTAAAATTGTATTTGGCTGTGCGGTCCGTAGATGATTGTCGTGAATTACAGAGACTGCTGGATGTTTTTATTAATTGGTGTCGCAGAAATTGGCTCATAGTTAGTATTGCAAAATGCCAGGTCATGACATTCCATCGCACTGCGAAACCTATTCAGTTCGATTATGTGATTGATGGACATGTACTCAAAAGAGTTGATCACGTGAATGACCTCGGTGTCTTACTTGACACTAAGCTAAATTTTAACTTGAACCGCTCATCTATTATTTCCAGGGCGACTCGACAGCTCAGTTTTATTAGTAAAATAGGACGTGAATTTAAGGATCCGTACTGTTTACAGGCTTTATACTGCTCACTTGTTAGACCATTATTGGAAAATGCGTGTTTGATTTGGTCTCCTTATCAACTAGCTTGGACTTTAAGGATCTAACGAGTACAAAAAAGGTTTATCCGGTTGGCTTTGAGAAATCTTCCCTGGCGTGATCCTGCTAATCTCCCTCCGTATTCCGAGAGGTGTCGCCTTATTAATTTTGATACGCTTGAGCGACGCAGGAAAATTCAACAAGCCGTGTTCGTCAAGGTTTTAAATGGCGAAGTCGACTCCCCGAGAATCCTCTCTTTGCTGAACTTTCGTGCACCGCAACGGTCACTTCGATCTGCTGGTTTACTTCAACCCAATGTACATCGCATTTTGTTCGGATATAATGAACCTGTCACTGCATGTGTTCAACCATGTGTTCAACCGGCACATAAATTTCTTCAGAAAGTGTACATGTCGAATATTTTATAATTGACCATATTGTTTAATAATAGGATTGATGTTTTATGTAATGACTAAGTTGGACCCAATGTATCATTCATTTAATTCTATGTTAGACTTAAACTGTTTGTTGTTTTGTTATTGACTTTACGTTACAGAATTTTATGTATATTTAACAAAAGATGATGGGGTTTTTATGCCTACATGAGGACGGCCTCAAATAGGCTTTTCCCCATCCACTAACTTTCATGGAGACCTATAAGGTCAGATGGAAATAGAAAAATAAATAAAGATAATAAAGTATCGATTCTAGGAGAATAGATAATAGATTTGCTGTAGTTTGCTTATAACAAATTTAAATATGCGTTTAAGTATGAGTAAAGAAAAAAAGAAAGCAAATATTAGCTCAGTAGCGAAATGACTAGCAAAGAACGACATTAGACGAAGCAAATATTTACTCATTTCTTTATTTAGCAAATACAACTGCAAACATATTTTTGCAAATAATTGAAGCAAATATTTCAGTAGTAGACGAACAAACAAAAAATAGACCGTTATTTCAGGCAAATATTTGCTTCGTGCAATACCCGCTGTTGGGAATAAAAACTTCTCTGCAGCGACTTTGTGGAAATACGCTCAAAGCTAGAATATATTACGAAATAAAGGTTTCTTAATCTAGATGACATTTTTAAGGTTATATGAAATGGGACTTACAATTTTAGTTTCCTCCCAATAATTCAGCTTTCGCTGGTACAATAAATTTTCGTGCTAACTGTTTGCGTATGGCAACGTATTTCTTGCTCCTAATCCTAACAATTGATAGAATATAATTCGAGTTTTATTTTAATAAAGATTTACCATACCGTTAGTTTGCTACCTATTACTAATCGTCACGTTTGCCAATGAGATGATGAGTGATCGTTTAACTGACATCTACTTATAATAAGTGACATAATATCTAATTAGAGGGCCTGTCAGTTGACCGTTTACGAGTTACGTCGGTTGAATACAGGGGGTAGTCAAGTGGAGTTTCTTGGCGGATCGAACACTCCCCAGCCCGTAAACTCTTATCCTCCTGTTGTTCAGTAGCAGGATAAGATTTACCTTCCAATTCGAGAACCGCCAATTTTGCTACCGGCCGTCGAAATACACCTTTATTTGTTTTGACCATTACTTGGCGCACGCGACCATCTGATCCAGGAAAAATTTCCTCTATCCTACCTCGTACGCCGTTATCCCCATCACCATCGTCCATTACTATGACCAAATCTCCAACTTTTATAATTTTGTTTTCTTCGTGCCACTTGCTTCTAGTATTTAATGTTGGAAAGTACTCTCTACACCATCTGTTCCAAATTTCAGTCGCCAGGTTTTGGGACCGTTTATAACTGCTTCTCAGCTGCTCTGCCAGATTATACGTTATTCTAAACGGTTGGTGTTCTCCAGCTGAGTTTCCATGCAGAAAATGATTTGGGGTTATAGCCTCCAAATCGGCTGGCTCGGTACCGGAATATGTCAATGGTCGAGAATTTATGATATTTTCTGCTTCTGCTAGCGTCGTTACTAAAATTTCGTCATTGAATTTATGTCCATGGTTCAATGTCTTAAGGGCATCCTTGACCGAGCGAACCATTCTCTCCCAAACGCCACCCATATGTGGGGCGGAAGGAGGGATGAAGGACCACTTGGTTCTCGCGTCTGTAAAGACATCTGCACATTTCTCGTTTATGCTTTTGATCTGATTCCTCAATACTCGCTCAGCGCCCTGAAAGTTGGTTCCATTGTCCGAAAATATTTCTACGGGAGAACCACGCTTTCCGACAAATCTGCGTATCGCCATTATACACGATTCTGTCGATAAAGTATACGCAACTTCACAATGGACTGCCCGGACTACAAGGCACGTAAATAGCCCGATCCACCGTTTCTCCACGCGCCTACCTACTGACACCTCAATAGGACCAAAATAATCCAATCCCACATAGCTAAATGGTTTCACGTATGGTTGAAGACGTTGAATGGGTAGCGGTGCCATTCTCGGAATCTGAGGTTTGCTTCGACGCAGTTTGCACCATGCACAGTCTCGAACAACTTTCTGCACCGTTGCTCTTAAACGAAATATATAAAATCTCTGACGTATTTCATTCACGATTGTCTCTTTCGATCCATGACAATATCGTCTATGATAGTCTTCTATGAGCTTGATCGTTATTTGGTGATCTTTGGGTAATATTATTGGATAGCGGGCATCAAATTCGGCAAATACCGCGTTAGCCGTCCTTCCTTCCACTCTCAGAACATCATATTCATCAAGTATCGGCGAATATTTGTATAACTGACTCGATTTCTCCAGATGAATATAAATCCCCTTGGTACATTCTTTGTTGCGTTTCAGGATTTTTACCTCGTCTGCAAATGCCTCTCCTTGAGCCATACGCCACAAGAGATTTTCTGCTTGCAGATATTCATTTTGCTGTATCGGAACTTGAACAGTTTCAAACGCACTCGGACGAGCCTTTGCCCAGTATACCGTATGTAGTGGGACACCCTGTATTAATCTCTTACAATTCGATATGAAGCGATACACGAGTGCAGCTGTACGTAGTAGGATTTTCCATTTTGAAAAGCGCTCAACTTTAATTAGTGGTTGTTGTGTTGTTATATGTACGAATAAATAACAAGCTCGTAACTCTTCAGCAGTATTCGATTTTAACGTTGGCTGTTCTGGCCAATCGTTCTTTGATTTCCGCAAAAACTCGGGTCCTTGGAACCAACGACTATTCATGTCTAATGTCGTTCCTTTGCCCCATTTCGTCATATCATCGGCCACGTTCAATTTTGTCGGAACCCATTTCCAACACTCAACACTTGACGTACTAATGATTTCGCCGATTCTATGCGCCACAATTGGTTTGTATTTTCTTTGATCCGACCGTATCCACGAAAGCACAGTCGTAGAATCGGTCCATAAATATCGTTCCCCTATAGGCAATGAATGATTGGCGCATATTGTATTCAACAATCGAGCACCTAGAACTGCAGCCCGTAATTTAGATTTAGGCACAGTAGCTTCTTTCAGTGGAGCTACCTTCGATTTCGACGTCACCAGAGTGCACGTAGATTTTCCATCCATTTCAAAGCGGAAATATGCCACACATCCGTAGGCGACCTCACTGGCATCTGTGAATATGTGCAATTGCAGTGTTCGTATGTCTTTACTGGAACGGGTACCAAAATAGCAGCGAGAAATTTCTACCTTTTCAATCATCGGTAGGGCTTGAGTCCACCTTCTCCAGCTACTGAAAATTTCATCATTAACCGCCTGATCCCAATCTGTGCCACACCTCCAAACGTCTTGCATAAGTATTTTACCATGCACAAGAAAAGGTGCAAGAAATCCCATCGGATCAAAAAAACTCATAGTGCATCTGAGGATGATGCGTTTAGTAGGCCGAACGTTCTCCATGAGGTACGGAATTAGCTCCGCACGTATTCCTGTGGAAAATGTGAACACATCTTCCGTGGGCTTCCAAAGAATTCCCAAAACACGTTCTGCTTCTAACGAAACATTGCCACATATTGACTTCGATTTAGGGCGAGCATCTTCACCCAGTTGTTTAAGCACATCCACAGAGCTACTCACCCAGTTTCGAATTTTAAAACCTGCCAACGAGTGCACATGGCGAACTTCAGCCGCGCGCTGTACTGCTTCCTCCAACGAGTCGGCGCTATCAAAATAGTCGTCTACATAGTGTCGTTCAATTATGGCTTCTGCTGCCTGTGGGTGTTTCAGGGACTGCTGCTGGGCGTTCATATTTTTAACAAAATGCGCTGAGCAAGGCGAACACGCTGCTCCGAAAATGACGACATCCATCACATAGATTTCAGGAGACTCTTCTGGTCGCGTACGAAAAAGGGAACGTTGGGCTTGTTTATCTTCATCTCGTACTTTTATTTGATGGAACATTTCCATTATATCGCCTCCGAATCCAACACGTCCCTCGCGAAATCTGCTTATCACTGCTGGTAAGGATATCAGCATATCTGGCCCTTTCAGTAACATATCGTTGAATGAAATGCCTCCAGCCTTTGCCGCAGCATCTAACGTTAGTCGAACCTTGTCCGGTTTTTTAGCGTTTACTACCACATTCAGTGGTAGGTACCACGTCCGTGAAGCAGGCGTTATTTCAATCTCTCTCTGAGTAGCTTTATGAGCATAACCCTTCTCGATATATTTGCTCACTTGATCTGCTACCTTAACTGAAAGTTCCGGGTTATTTTTCAGCCGTTTTTCCAACGAAAGCAGACGTCTCATCGCCATCGGGAAACTATTTGGGAACTTGACATCGTCATTTTTCCATAACAACCCTGTCTCAAATCTATCTCCTACCCGTTTTGTCGTACGCTTCAAAATTTCACGGGCACGCCGGTCTTCATCGGACTCAAGCACGTACGGAGAATTTACACCCGTTTCTTCCACTGCAAAGAAGTTTTGTAAGGTTTTATTCAGCTCTAGATCACATTGGTGTATGCCACAGAAAACATCTGTCTGTAAAGGTCTTGGACCGCAAATTGTCCACCCTAATGCACCACGCAATGCAACAGGCTCACCAGCCTTGCCTATTTTTGATTCAATCGGTGCTAGTAACTCCATACTGTCCAACCCTATTAAGATGGTTGGTTCTGCGTCGGTTTGATCGTCTATAGATAGACCAGACAGGTGTGGAAAGGAAGCGGTTAGCTCTCACATCTGGTAACTTTGTCTTGGTAGATTTAGTCTCTCTATCGTTTGCACCTCATACAGAAGATGCTTCCTATTCCCACCTCTCGCTGAAATCGCTAAACTGACGCGCATCGAAGCCTTCTCGGTTCTACTAACATTCGCTGTCCACTTAAGATTCAGAGGTCCAGCTGTACCAACCAAACCCAATTTATCTGCTACCGCTCTTTCTAAAAGGGTTTTGGATGACCCTTCATCGAAAAAGGCAAATGTTTCAACCGATTTTTTTCCATTATATAAAGTCACAGGAGCTACTCGAAAAATAACTGCTCGTTTAACATTTTCGTGGGTGAAACAGTTAGACTCCTCCGCCCTTCTCTCACTTGTATGCAACAATGGATGATGTGGTTCATTGCAGCCGTTTATTTTGCATCTAAATTTGTTACGACATGCTTGATTACCGTGACCATATAAGCATAATGTACATAAGCTCAACCGCTTCACTAGGTTAATCCGTTCATTCAAAGAAAGTTTGCCGAAATAATCACAATTCCTAGCCCGATGTCCCGACTTACGGCAGACTGCGCAAGGTTTATCGTCAGTTTTTGCTTTCGACAACGTATGAGTGGTAACTGCTTTCACCGACTCTTCATCATAGTGCGTATTCAGAAATCCCCTCTGTTTAGTAAACAATTTCTCTCGTCTAGAATCTGTTCCCTTCTTTTCACCAATCGGGATCAACTCACTAGCATCATCAACTAGTGATTCCATAAAATCACCAAACGTTCGCAAGGTGACGTGAGATGCACTTCTTTTATACCGTACCCACTGCATTTGATAATCAGCGGGAAGCTTTTCTACCATCTCCTGCAAAAGCACTGGATTGCTCAGATGGTCTAAAAAGTTTGCGGCTTCGATGTGATCGCATAGCTGTTGCGTCACTAACCCGAAATTTATCAAACTCTCCAAATGATCCGATTTAGGAGAATCGGCTTTCTTCGCCTCGGAGATCAATTTCCGAATCAAAAGCTCTGGTCTGCCGAAAACTTTAGCTAAAGTGTCAATTATCTTCGGAACATTTTTTGGCAACAACAGTCTACTGCGCACTGCCTCGAGAGCAGGTCCTTTTAAGCTCTCCTGTAGCCGTATCAAATTTTCTACATCAGAAAATCCACACGTGTCATTAGCGTTTTCGAAAGAACTAATAAAGAGCGGCCAATCGATAGGGTCGCCTGAAAATGTTGGCAGCTTTCTTGGCCATACCTGCCGAGCGGCCATTTGATTTTGTGTCGGCCCCAGCCCGTGTGTAACTACATGATTTGAGTACGTCGCGACGGTTCCATCGATAGATTGTTTGTTACTCGCAATAGAAAAGTGGGAATGAGGTTTAGAATCATGTGCGGCACTTGTTTTTTCGGATTTTTCGATAACCGGAGAGAGATGTTGATTATGCAGTGCTGTTCCACCGATATGCCCTCCCGTACCCGGAGGCGGATGAGAACGGTTTTCGTTAGATGATCGATTATTCGAGACATTCGGGTGCCGTAGCGGTGTGCTTGTGAATGGTCTTTGGTTTTCGAAACCCGTTTTGCCATCGGGAACGAGACAGTTTCCAGGAATAACCTTAGGGATCGCGCCGAGACTATTCATGTTAGAAAGCTTCTCTCTTTTCGCTTTTAACAATTCTCGCTGTTGCTCGATCCATAATTGCGTTCTACTGGCTTTACTGACGGCGCTCTTTACACTGTCGGTATCCTCTACTCTTTCCTCTTCTCGAATAAGCGACTCTATCACTTCATATCGCCTTCTCATGTATTCTTGTTGCAAAACCCATTCCTCATCTAGACGCAACAGTTCCAATTCAGCTGTGGTACGTCGTAACGAAGCTGAGATCGATCCTTCAGACTTTACCGACGCTGCTCGATTAGAGGCGGGCTTAATTATATTCGCGCACGAATCACAGAACCAGGCTCTGTTTGCAACAGAATCATCCACTCCTACGCATTGGTAATGGTACCAAATACTACACTTGTCGCAAGCAACCATTCCGCGGTCTACTGTAGGGATAACCCACATCTACCACATGTGCAAAATGTTTCATTAACATTCTCCGACGATGCCATATCGCTGAGCGATAAAATTCTTTGAGACTGTTGGGAATAAAAACTTCTATGCAGCGACTTTGTGGAAATACGCTCAAAGCTAGAATATATTACGAAATAAAGGTTTCTTAATCTAGATGACATTTTTAAGGTTATATGAAATGGGACTTACAATTTTAGTTTCCTCCCAATAATTCAGCTTTCGCTGGTACAATAAATTTTCGCGCTAACTGTTTGCGTATGGCAACGTATTTCTTGCTCCTAATCCTAACAATTGATAGAATATAATTCGAGTTTTATTTTAATAAAGATTTACCATACCGTTAGTTTGCTACCTATTACTAATCGTCACGTTTGCCAATGAGATGATGAGTCATCGTTTAACTGACATCTACTTATAATAAGTGACATAATATTTAATTAGAGGGCCTGTCAGTTGACCGTTTACGAGTTACGTCGGTTGAATGCAGGGGGTAGTCAAGTGGAGTTTCTTGGCGGATCGAACACCCGCTTTAATATTTGTAAAAACATTAGAAAATTGGCACCGAATAACAATAAGCTCCGACAAAAAGTTGTTGCAAGCCTCAATTACAACGCTTAGTTTACTTTATAGTCAGTAAGATAGTTAAATATTTAAGTTTAAATTTTATTTCAATTTTTTTTTTGCTTTACAAGCAGGTTTCCAATTTTCCTGTAAGTGCAACAAAAAATTTACTTTTTTTATGTCTTTCAAGTATTTTGGGGCAAACACAAATTTCCTTGAGTTTGGACCTATTTCATATCAAGGGGCAACAATGCACAGTGGGTCGACTTCATACAAATGCTAGCCAAGCAAAAAAAGCGTCAATAAATGCGACACAAACATGGTACACTGGGATTTTTTTTTACGTGGCTTATTTTTATGCGTTTTTTTACGCGATTTTTTACAATAACGCGGATTATTTTTACGCGGTTTTTTCAAATAACGCGGATTATTTTCACGCGATTTGGAAGATTATTTTTACGTGGTATTAAATAAGTTTTGTATAAGTAAATCCAATAAAGTAAAAATCAATCGTATGGTTCATGACAATAAGATATTCTGTTTTATTAATCTAAATTATGCATATTTTTAATATATTTGCTGTTATTATCAAAAAATAGGCAATTTTCGTTGATTCGGGAAGATGGAACAAAACTACATTAATAATTGTATAACGATACGAGCCAGGGTCGTTGCGATTAGCTTCCGATTGAGGAACGAAAGCTTAAACATGTGGCAAAATTATTATAAAAAAGCTATTGTCATGTTCTTCAATGAATTTTCATTTTAGAAGCACTATAAACTCATTGGTCCCCGTGGTTCTGTGGTTAGCGATGTCGTTCGGCTAGTTCTCTCACACGGTCGTGATATCGGGTTCGATTCCCGATCAGGTCGAGGATCTTTTCGAGCTGGAAATTTTCTCGACTCAGCACTGGGGCACGGTGTATCGTTGTACTTATCCTACAACATGCAAAATGTGCCGAAAGCAATATCGATAACGAATTCCCTCAACTAACCTAGTTGATCGAGACCGCATTAGCACCCCAGGCTAGCGTGCGATATTGTTTTTTATAAACTCATTTTGTGTGTTTCGTTACCGTTTGTTAAATTTTATTTCATTTTCAAGTTTATATTTATCTACGTGCCATTAGTTTTAACAGGATCTTATTATTGAATGGAGATTTTTTCACGCGATTTTTTAAAATTACATTAATTTGAATGATCTTATCAGTGAAACTGAAATTCTTTAACGCAGTTGATATTACTGATCGTTTCTGAGAGGCATCCAATGAATGGCTAAATACCAATCAATATGGGTTCTTGAAACCTGGATTATACCCAGTGGCCAGAATCCGACCTAAAACTCATTTTTAATCCAGATGACCACTTCTGGTTGCCTGATAATAATAAAAACATAAAATCCGTCATTAAATTGCCGAACTGCCTAATCTGGGTATTTCGATGGCGAAGATGGCGACAGTTTCCGATCAACAGCCTAAAGTGACAAATATCATCCAATACGATTTGAAGAAGCGGTATGATACCCTGAGGCCATTAATCACCTTCAGATGCCATTTTAAATTTCTAGACAGTAGCTTCCGGTTTCTACCAGTCTAAAAGGGACAAACATTACCCAATGTGAGTTTTTCGGTACCCGGGATGATGCTCAGAGACCAGGAATCAACTTCATACTTCATTTTGAAATCTGAATTTGCGACACCTGTTTTCTTTAAATGAGTCGTGTAATCTTTGAAAGAAGAAATTTCAATATTTTTACAATTTAACACATAATGGTTAAAATAAAAGTCCGATTACACTGGTCAACACAAGTGTTGCCCCGAAGGTCAAACTAAGAAAAAATGAAAAATTATAGCTTTTCTTGTGAATTTCTTTCTTTGTAGGGCAATAAATATAAGCTTTAGAGCAGCATTTTTTTCGATTTTGTCAACCAGTGTTATAATCAAATAAAATGGGTACCAATAAAGCAACTAAACCTTCAATTTAAAACTAAGATTGTTGAAATCAGTGATACCATCTTTGGCAAAACGAGTGCATTTGATAAAGTTTTCTGAACACGTTTCTTTTCATAACCTTCGAACTACATGTTCAATCATCATAAAATTCGTTATATAGGAGTTTTAAAGACAGCCCGTTCATTTGATACCTATTTTGTTCAAATCGGTTGTGTAGTTTCTGAGATAATGGAGTTTCATAACTTTTACATTTTGATACATAACAGACAAAGTTACAGTCCGATTATAATAAAATTTAATAGGGTTTTGTCAGGCAACTAGACCTTTCTATTGCAACTTATTTTGTGAAAATCGGTGCATTCATCTCTGAGAAAAGTGGGTGAGTTCAAACAGTCTTAGAAACATGTTTCTTGTCATAGTCTAATTTAACATTATTATACATAACGGACAAAGTTAAAGTCCAATAACAATAAAATTCAATAGGGTCTTATGGGGAAACAAGACCTTCCATATGACACTAATTTTGTGAAAATCGGTTCAGCCATCTCTGAGAAAAGTGAGTGAGTTTAAACAGTGTTTGAAACACGTTTCTTTGCATAACTTTTGAACTACATGTCCAATCATTATACAATTATTCCACAAATAGTTCAAAAACAAGCCCGTTTTTTTATACCAATTTTGTTCAAATCGGTTGAGTAGTTTCTGAGATAATGAAGTTTTGTGATTTTCACATTTTGATACATAACCTCGAAACTAAAAGTCCGATTACAATAAAATTCAAAAAGGTCTTATGGGGCAACTAAACCTTTCATTTGCAATTAGTTTCATGAAAATCGGTCCAGCCATCTCTGAGAAAATCGAGTGAGATTGGGAGACCGTTACATACATACACACACACACACACACACATACAGAAAATGCTCAGCTCGTCGAACTAAGTCGATTAATATACGAGATTCGACCCTTTGGAGCACTTTTATACCTTTGGTTTTTTCAGTGATTGCTATACCTTTCTAGGAGAAAGGCAAAAACGCACTTAAAAAGGAACAAATGTGAAATTGGATGTTTTTTGAGAACTGAAATGAAGTTTTCTCTCTGAAATGTGTGATAAACATGGGTTTTGTTGCTTACCAAATAGAATTAAACATTGAAATCTACTCTACAAGTTGTTCTTTCACACCAAGCACCTAACTCTTTTAGTTTGGCTGCTATTTCACTTTAAAAGCTATAAGCTGCACCTTCATTCAACGACGCATCTACGTAAACACAGTGAAGCAGAAAATTGTGATCCTTACAACACTGAATGAAAGCGCGAGTTATTGCTTTTAAAGTGAAATAGCAGCTAAATTAATAGAGCTAGCTGCTTGATGTCAAAGAACAACTTGTAGAGTGGATTTCAATGTTTAATTTAGTTAACAACAAAATCCATGTTTATCACACATTTCAGAGAGAAAATTGCAGTTTAGTTCTCAAAAAACATTTGATTTCATATTTGTTCCTTTCTAAGCGCTTCTTATTTTCTCTAGTTGGACGTTTTTCAGAAACTATTGATTACGAAATTTCATCAGCTTTCAACAGAAATGAGCTAGCTATCACAAATCTTATGATAGACCTCGTTGAAGGCAAACATAACCGAAAACTGAAAAAGTGAATAACTCTGCAGTAGTTGAATTTTGAGCATATGCGTATAAGGATATTTTTTTTCTCAAATAGGGTCCTTCATCACCCCATAAAGGATTTTAAGTGAGCTACCTAACACCCTGTATAAGGTAACATTCGAACATTTCATCCCATCATTCTCATTCCAAAGCTGTACCGGTATCATACGCACGCCATCGAACTAAATTTCTTATTTGTTTATTGACCGGTAAAGCGGACAGTTCTTTCTGGAGCAGCAAAGAGCGGGTGGTGGCAAATATTAGTCGCTTATAAAAGCGCACGCTATCGAATTAAGTTTCTCATTCGTTCGTATGTATGGATTACTATTGCACGTGTGAGGGTGGCTATAGCAGGGTTTTATCGAAGATTTAGTATTTGCTCGTTTATTCGTTATTGAAAATAATTAATATATTAATGTATTTTCCTGTCACTCGCCAAAACCTCTATAACAACTACGCAAAAAGCGTGTAATTGAGTTCTTGCTTTTTCAAGTTATAAAAATAAACGTAATTTCTTAAAATATATGAAGTTCAGTGGTGTAGAAAAAAAAAGGTGTGAGCATTGCTCATAAAGTCATCTGCATTTCATCTGTTATGTTTGAGGCATATTTGACCGCAATGTCTGTGTAAGGTTGCTTACATTATAGGTAATGAATAGAAAAATTCTAGGGGGAATGGGGGTAAGACGAATAGGTTGGGTGAGACGGACATGAGATTTTTTTTGCTTAGCGATTTTTTTTTTGCAAAATTGCCCCGGCCACCTTTTCATCAAGTTGTAGGTGTTGTGCTACCCCTACCAGGACTTTCGGACAAATTCTGTGCGTGTCACCGGCACGGAATTAATCACACAGCGTTTGGGTGGACTAACTAGCATTCTTTATTATTACAAAAGCTTAAATACTAACCTAGTAGCTCAGAGCGAGAGATTTTTTTCCTTCCGCCCCGTTCACCACTTACCTAGCAATTAGACCCAATAATTATCTACGATTGAGAGCGCTACAACATCTTATCGGTTTACACTCTACCTGTTTTCATTACATTCAACAGAAGACTTACTTTCTTTCGGACTAAGCTAAAATGTATCGTATGACAAAATCCTACGTGATGGAACATTAGGTATTTCTGCGCGGGGTGTGATGTCACATCTGCCACCCCGCCTAGTTGTCTATTATCTAGAAGAGGCAATGGTCGCGTGGTCCGTTCTGACGACCGATAGGTGTGTGTTTTCATAAGAAGTATTTTCGAGTTTTCATTCAACTATATACATATTCGTTTTCATATAATATGCCTTCTTTCCTTTGCACGTAAAATTCAATTAATTCAATACAATTGTGCTACATATCGTTTCTACATAAATTAACGTTTTCAGACATGGAATTTCTTCATAAAAAATTAACAAACGTTCGCTCGCCTGGTGCGCTGCATCTTGTAGATATCCGCTGCTTGGCTGCCGTGTTTAAGCGTCGGGTTACAGGGGGTTTAAAACGGGAGTGTGCGTCTGGAAGTAGAGGTTCTCATCGGTTGGTTGTGGTGTCATCTTCGCGAACTCATCTTTAAGCTTTCATCGGGTTATTTATAATAGTTCAATGGTTGCCATTGCACTTTTATAAAGGCTGCAGTTCAACTGGTTGTTTTTCGATTGTTCAGAGTTTGTCGTTGAACTTCAATGTTGGGTTAGCCGTGTCCCTTTGACATAGATCAGCTGTATTTTGTTTGGCTTATAATATTGCTACGCGCCGTGTGACGAAAAGATTTGCGATTGCCACCGGCTCTGTTGCATAAAGCAGTCACTTGGTTTAGCAGCTTTAACCGCCTACGCGGGGTATCCAATTACCCGCTAACATGTGTGCGCACATTTTCAAATCGTAGTGCGGAAAGAACAGTGTTGATAAAACAAAAGCCAAATTTTATAGCGTCATTTTGCTTGTTTAGCTTTGACCTCGAATTTTTATTTGTAGAAGTAAATAACTCTCAATGAGAGATATATATTTTGAGCAAAATATTTCGCCCTTCGCTGTGTAGTTTGATGTACCGTAAACTGGGGTGACTCTGATCACCGGGATGACTATGATCACTATACCTCTTTTCTGATAATGTGGTGAAAAAGCGCTCGTAGTGCTTGGGATTTGTCGTAATCTTCACTGATTGTGTGGATATATGTTCGCATTGCTACTATTCATGCATTTCCTGCTATTTAAAGAGTGTTTTTCATGCTAAAACATTATTTGAAAATAAAGTGTATTTTTGGCGATTTTTGTTGCATACAAACAATCGTTTCAAGCAGAACCAAAACAACAAGTTGCAATACGTAAAGTGTTTTTATTTTGTTCCCAAATTAGTTCTTAAGATGAACAAATATTATAACAATACATTTTATTGTTATTTTTGCAAGTTTTTCCTCGATGGCAATGTTGAGTCCCAATTTTCTCCACAGCGTATTACATATTTCTTCTTAACAAAAACCCAAGACGTTAGGTAACATGCAAATTTGTACAATTTCATAAGTCATATTCCTCGTGGACTAGTTTTTGATGATTTTAGACCACCTTCTCTCTCAGTGAATAATCATTCATATATATTCTAAAAATTTTGTATGAATCTTGGACATTCGCCATTATAAACTGTTCACGTAGAATGTGAATGGCCCCCAAATTGCTTTCCATATTTATAAACTCGTTTTAAGGCTGTTCAATTTAGTGAAGGTAGCAAAGTGTTACTCCAAATTCTTAAAAACAATGAAGTGATCAAAGTCACCCCGGAATGATTATTGGTGTAAAATTTTTAGAGCATATTTAAAAACAGCAAAATTGTTGCTAAACTTTTGTAGTAGTGACTGAATCTTTTTCAATGCATGCCAGTACTTATTTTAAAAATATCGAAGAATATTGATTTCAGTATATTCTGAAAATATTTGAGATACAATCAAATAAGTGATCAAAGTCACCCCAGTTTACGGTATTCATCTTCGCGCTGAAATCTCGATTCTGGCTCGACCATGAGCCGCATTGATTGAGTTCTGTTGCACATCTGACCTCTTCAGAACCAGAAACTCGTCTCCTCTTGGTACTACTGTTTGGCTGCACTCCCATCGCCCATTGACACCCGCCGTTCCACTCCCCTCGCTACCGTCTGCTTTCCTTTTTCGCGTTATACTCAGCATCCGTGCTGGTCATCTCTTCGACTTATAGATCTGGAACTCGTGCTCGTTGTCAATTCTTAGATGCTAGCTGTCCTACTTAGCAAGTGGTGTTTTTATTTTTTGCCATTATTTCATCAATTCTTTTTTTGTTTTGTTACTTTTTCCACTGTTTAAAATTACTGTTCACTCGCGTACGGGATCCTTACATTCTATTATCTACCCTACGCTTCTACTTGCAATCTAGGTTCGTATTTTTCTTCTTTTTGGATAACATAATTCGGATTTTCTTCCCCTACTAAGATGTACATCAGTTTTAGTATTTGATTTATCCGATTTTACAAGTATAACATTTAAATGTGCATTGTTTACTTTTTTTCCATTATGCACTCTCTATCTTTGATATTGGATGTTTTTTTTACATTGAAAATTATTTCGACACATATCAATCCATATATCTGTATTAGGCTTTCTACTTTCCGCTTTTTTTTCATCAAATGTTCTTCAAATAACTTTCTTCAATTTTATTATGTAGCTTAAATGCTTTGCTTTAGTTACATATTTTCTTCAGCTTGCTTTCTCTTCAAATATTTTTTTTCCTTTTCCTTATAACATTTTGATTAAAATAAATCTGTTTTACATAATATATTATTCTTTCATCTCTCTATCTTTGTTTCATCATGTTTTCATCTAACAAACCGCATCGGTTCAATCTTTTCTTTTCCTTCGTCAGGTACTTTCTGTCTGTTTCATGAATAAATCTTTTCATTGTACAAACCGCGTTTATTAAATATTCAACGTTTGCCACTGTCTTCGTTTAATACCTGACGTCTCCTTAACACCTCGTATCATCTTCTATTTGCACTAAAAATGTCTCGTCACTTTCTCGTCTGCTTTATTCTTTAATCTTTTGAATCTCTCTTTCAATCTGTAGTTATTTAATTTTCGAATGGTCTTTTGCTACTGCCATACTTACATTACTTACACTTCACCTTATTATGCAGTTGCCTGCATAATACTTATCCCCCTTCCGTCCGAAGGTGCGACCGCCTGCTTTAGAGATTCCTGAAAGATAAGAAGGTTAGGAAATGAACGAAAACTCGCACACTCAATCATCCTGGGCCGGTTAATCCCTTGTTTTCCCTTCACTCAATTTGCACTCTCGCCAATCGTTCTGGGTAACCCCCCATTGTCTACATTCGCTCGTCCTTAACTGAAGTTAGAATAGCCTGAATCTCCTAAAGTCAGCAGTCTCCCTGTCTGGTAGGTTTAGCCTTCTTGTCCAAAGTCCTCCTAGTTCTATTGTTGTCCGTCATTTAAGTTATCTCCATCACAAAAAAATTTCCAATACATCATCAATCAATTTTCTTCTTCTATTTCTTATTGGGCCATTAGCTATTTTAAATTAATCAAACCTCGTTTTCATCAGGTTTTTTGTTCACTATATAATTTTCCCATGTTAACATTTGCATTTTACAAAAAAACAAATTAACTCTTATCAGCGAGGTTCCTCGTCCCTCACGCTTTTATTCGTATTTTAATTTTTAAAACTGTGTCATGCCATTTGACCGCTATCCTCAAAGGCCGTATATCTCTTTCGGCGACTTATTCCATTATCTTCACGCCATTTTCTTCATTAAACCCTGTCACGCCTTTCGACTCCTGTCTTTGAAAGGTGTTTTTGGCGATTTTTTGTGTTTTTCCCGCCAATAAAACATTCATCTTTTATAGCGACTTTCCGTATTTCTGCACGCCTCCTCTGAATTACTTTAGAACACAGCTTTAGGTGCTTTCCATCATAACTTATGCCATCCAATATCGTATTCCATTAAATATATTCTGTCCGTTAACTTTGAAAGCATAGTTCAAGTTCATATAATCAGTCATAATAACGCTTGAGCCGATTATTATGAACTTTTTCTAAACGATTGCCGTTTCTAATTACTGTGGTCATTTCGCTTGGAATGTCCACTACCTCATATGGTCCCCTCCATATGTTCTGAACCTTTAGCCCGCACCAGTCGCTACGGCCTTCACTAATACTTGTTCACCCCACATGGGTTTGTAATCATTAGATGATCTGTCGTAAAGTTTTTTACAGTTCTCTTTACTCCTTTTCAAGTTGGCTTTTGCGTTTGCATGTAAATCGTAAAATATTTTCTTCATTTCATGTGTGTATGCGTCATATGTCATCTTTTCCACTCCGTTTCGCTTATAGATCGAAGTCGGGACTCGAGCTATCCGTCTGTACAATAATTTGAACGGTGTATACCCTGTGGACGAGTTTACTAACGTATTGTATTCAAACGTGAAAAACGGTAACAATTCGTCCCACGTGTGCGGCTTTCCGCCAATAAACAAAAAACAATATCGCACGCTTAGCCTGGGGGTTAATAGCGGTCTCGATCAACTAGAGATTTAGTTGAGAGAATTCGTTATCGATAACAATATCACATTTTTCATGTGTAGGATAAGTACAACGATACACCGTGCCCCAGTGCTGAGTCGATAAAATTTCCAGCTCGAAAAGATCCTCGACTTGATCGGGAATCGAACCCGATATCACATCCGTGTGGGAGAGCTAGCCGTCCGACATCGCTAACCAAAGAGCCACGAGGCTTTCCGTCAATAAACTGTCTCAAATACGTTTTGCCTTTCTCCTAGAAGAGTATAGCAATCACTGGAAAAACTTAAGGTCTGAAAGTGCTCCAGAGGGCCGAATGTCGTATATCACTCGACTTAGTTCGACGAGCAAAGCATTTTCTGTATGTATGTATGTATATGTGTATGTGTGTGTGCGTGCGTGTGTATGTGCAACTTTTTTTTCTCACTTACTTTTCTCAGATATAACTAGACCGATTCCCGTGAAATTAATTGCAAATGAAAGGTGTAGTTACCCCATAGGTTGCTATTGAATTTCATTGTAATCGGATTTTTGGTTTAGAGGTTATGTATTAAAATGTAAAAATCACGAAACATCAATATCTCAGAAACTACACAACCGATTTTAACAAAACTGATGTCAAAGGAACTTATAACTTTCATAAAGATTGAACATATGGTTCAAAAGTTATGTAAAAAAATGTTTTCCAGAGGCTGTTTAACTCACTCATTATTCTCGGAGATGGCTGGACCGATTTTCACAAAATTAGTCTCGAATGAAAGGCCTAGTTGTTCCATAGGTTACTATTGAATTTTATTGTAATCGGTTTGTAACTTTGTCCGTTATTTATAAAAATGTCAAATCACGTTATAAAAACAAAGCATAAAAACCTGAATTAATCCACCTAGCGGTCAGACTCAGCCTTTCCCATTCAAACTTATTATTTGTAAAAATAGATTTACATGAATGCTTAAGCCCAATAAAGGTTTATTCACTCTTTGGGTTCTAAACTATTGATGTTGTATTTGAAGTATAAAATATGAAATTTAACGTAATGATAGTTCTTAAGAAATAGCGAAATAAAAGAAATAACTCTTAATTTCGAGCGATACCGGGAACGTTCAAATAGTACGATGCCATATTTAAAGCATGTTGAGGCAATATATATTGATCAAAGTAGGTATAGTTTTAAATAGTCTTTGAATTTCTTTTCTTTCCAAAACTTTTGAACCACATTTCAAATTGTTATGAAGTTTGTTATTTGTAAGTTTGAGAGGTGACTCGTTTGTATTACACTGGTTATGTTCAAATAAGTCGTGTAATACTTGAGATAATAGACTTTCGTTGCTTTAACAATTTAATACATAACGGTTGCTTAAGTTTGATAACAATCAAATGAACCTAAATTAATTCACCTAGCGGTCAGACCCAGCCTTTCTCATTCAAACTTTTATTTGTAAATAGATTTATATGAACGCTTCAATCCAATGAATGTATATTCACTCTTTAAGTTCTAAAATATTGAGGTTGTAATCCATACATATGAAAATGCAGTCCGGTCTGTCTGTCTGATCTATATAGGCTCGAAAACTACCTAACCGATCGACGTGAAAATCTGTATGTAGGGGTTTTTGGAGTCGATAAAGATTCCTATGATAGTTTGAGACCCCTGCCTCTTCTAAAAGGGAGGGGTCCCATACAAATGAAACATAAATTTCTGCACAACTCAAGAACAAACCAAGCAAATTAAACCGAATTTGTCATGTAGATGTTTTAAGAGGTTACAAATATGTCCATAATAGTTGGATGCCCCCCCTTTTCTGGAAAAGAGGGGTTCCATACAAATGAAACACGAATTTCTGCACATCTTGAGAGCTAACCAACTAGATGGAACCAAATTTGGCAGGTGAATATTTTTAGAGGTAACCAATATGTTCCATAATCGATTTCAGGCAACATTTTGGATTCTAAGACACATCGCAAGGAATCAATGAATTTTGAACGTTTAGATAGTACAATACCACATTTAAATTATGTTGAGGCCACATATATCGATCAAAGCCGGTATAGTTTTGAAAAGTCTTTGAATTTCTTTTCTTTCCATTACTTTTGAGCCACATATCAAATTGTTATGAAGTTTGTTATTTGTGAGTTTGAGAGATGACTCGTCCGTATGACACTAGTTATGTTCAAATAAGTCATGTCATCTTTGAGATAATAGACTTTCGTTGTTTCACTAACAATAACTTTTGCACCGTATCACATAGGGGTATTTGTGTACAAAAGTTGGAAAAAATTGCAAAACCCAAAATTATTATTGAACCATCATAATCAATACCAATAGACTCATACATAGTGGGGGTATCCCATGGCAACTATTTCGCTTTAATTTGTTTTGTTCTTGGCTCACAACAGCTGTCAAATTACAAGGCAAAAGCAAAGTAGATTTTGAATACGGAATTTTGTGATTTTTTCGATGGAATACATAATATTGGTGATTTTAGTTGACCTGTTTCAAATATGGACCTTCAAATGACAGGTATGCATTAAGTTTTGAACATTTTAGATGGAGGGTTTGATGAGTTGCTTACTGTTTTTTTTTTGCATTGCCAGTTTTGGAAATTTTACCTCCCGAATTGAGCTTCGAAATAGTTTTTTTCAATGTTCTGGACGTTTCTGTGCGCAAACAAACTCATTTTTGAGTAGATATGAGTGTCCTTAAACACGTCCAGAAAAATAAACTTGCGCATGTTTGCGCATTTATGATATATCTTGACTTTATATGTACAATCCTATGCAATGTTTTTTTTATTTATAACTTTTTTTTTTAAATTGCGACGTGTTTTCAGACACTGAAAAAATCTTTCAGAAGAAACTTCTTTGGAAATGGCTCCAAGAATCCTCTGCCACATCGTGGAATAAAAAATTTGAGTTTTTGGAGGCGAAGTTATTCCGAATAATGAAATGTTCATTGAAAACGCGGAAGATGCTAAAACAGCGAATGAGTATTTTTAAAGCAGATTTCATGCGCAGTTGGACAGCATATAATCGTCACAAAATACGTTTCTCTACAATTAATGCGAAATAATTAGGTGGATGTGTGATGCTTCCCAGCTTGCAAAGTAATTTCTAAAGTCGGTCGTCCGGTGAAAAATTTTGAAAACTTGAGTAATAGAAGTAAGCGCAACAAGACAAAAGAACTGAGAGATAACGTTTCCCCAGACGAATTAGTTTTCGCCACCCATATGAGTCAAAGATCCATCGGGAATGTTGATGTAGCCTATGTTATAATAGAAATAGCAAAAAATCCATCAAAAGTTTCAGATATTCGAAGTACAATATCTTCCTGCAAACCCGACGAAGTTCAAAAACATTCACCCGAACAAGCGTTGGCTATTTTTGTCGAAGCTAACCTCAGTAGAAGGCAGTGGAATGTTATACAGAGTGCAAATAAAAATGTATACCCGTGTTATTCCATTCTGCAGAAGGCAAGAGCTGAATGTTACCCAAAAGACATTAGTGTCACGGAAACAAGCGCTGAAGTACGTCTTCAATCTCTACTTGACCATACTACTTTAGGATTGTGCAAATATTTGGATGAAGTATTAAGGCAGGTTAGTTCTGAAGAATTGGAATATTTAGAGCTTTATTCGAAGTGGGGATGTGACGGTTCACAACAAGCTGAGTATAAGCAAAAATTTATAAACATGGAAGCCAACGATTGCAGTATCTTTCAAAGCTCCTTTGTACCGCTAAGGCTCACAAGCACTTTTAACGGAAATTCAAAGATTTTGTGGCAAAACCCTGTACCTTCATCGCCTAGATATTGCAGACCAATTAGAATTAGGTTCGTGCGCGAAAGTACTGACATCACACAATCAGAAATCAAATATATAGAAGATCAAGCGAAAATGTTGAATCAAACTAAGTTATACACATCATATGGAAATTCAGTGTTCGTTACACATGTGTTAATGCCCACTATGCTCGATACCAAGGTGTGTAACGCTGCCACTAACACCACATCGACTATGCGATGCTATATTTGTAACGAAACGTCCAAACATTTCAATAATCTAACGATAACAAAATCGAATCCGGAAACTTCTAGATTTGGCCTTTCGACACTCCATGCGAGAATTCGTTGCTTCGAAACCCTGTTACATGTTGCATACAAACTACCAATTAAGAAATGGCAAGCCCGTACTAACCTGGAGAAACAAACTGTTTCTGCAACAAAGCAGAGAATTCAAAGATCTTTTAGAGATGAGATGGGCTTATTGGTAGATATGCCATGTCCCAAAGGTGGCAACACAAACGATGGGAACACATCGCGAAGATTCTTTGGTGACCCTGTAAAGGCTTCGCAAATAACAGGAATCAATGTTGATTTAATTAACAAAATAAAAGTTATATTGGAAGCTATTTCAAGTAGATACAGTATTGACCCGGAAAAAATTTCATTGTTCGCTTTACAGACAGCTAAGCTTTATGTGCAACATTATGACGCCAACTTTGCACAAAATTTTGATGCATGGTGCAGAGGTGATTCGGCATGCAATTCTACCAATTGGACAGCTTTCAGAAGAAGCAGCTGAAGCAAGTAACAAATACTTCCGCAAATACAGACAAAACTTTGCGAGAAAAACATTGAGAGTAGAATTTAATCATGATGTAATTAATAGGTTGTTATTAAGCTCCGATCCATTTCTTACGAATTTGCGAAAAATGCCAAGAAAAACATCCTCGCAATTTTGTCCAGATACTTTAAGTCTCTTGGTTCCAGAACAAGTGAATTGCTCTGATGATGTCGTTGTAACATTTGAATACGATTTTGATGATGAGTTTGATGAATAAACGTTTTTCTATATTACTTCGTTTAACTGTATGAAAATTAAATATGAAGAAAAATAAATTTCCAGCTAAATCTGTTTCTGGGCAATCCTTTATTTTTGTGTAGTCTGTATCAAAGGCGTCAGCATAAAAGCAAACCCTCAGTGCTACATTCTGATTTGGATCTCGATCTTCTGTTTTTATTAATCATTACTTCGTGATCAACTGTTTGGTGTACAGGTAAATTGCGAGGCTAGTGCTATAATACTATTGACGCTAACAGCCTCTCTCGAACCGATGTATATATAATTTTGAATAATCTATATAGGAAAAGTTATTTATCACTGCTACGTAGATATTATTTGTCTTTCAACTGTGATTTTCATATTAAAGACATAAGAACTGCTAAATATAAAAATTTAAATGTTATTGCGCCTGAAAATAATTATTTCCAACTTTTCACTTGAAATACCCCTATGTGCGTGTGTTCAATCTTTATATCATTCAAAAGTTAAGGGTATTTCAGGTAGCCCGTTCATTTGAAACCAATTCTGTTTAAATCGGTTGTACATTTTTCGAGATAATGATGTTTATTGATTTTTACATTTTGATACATAACCTCTAAACTAAAAATCCGACTGACATAAAATTTAATAGGGTCTGATGGGACAATTCTGATTGCAATTATTTTCATGAAAATCAGTCCAGTCATCTCTGAGAAAATGAGTGAGAATAAAAATCTGCACATACACACACACATACAGAAATCACTCAGCCCGTCGAGCTGAGTCGACTGATATAAGCCATTCGGCCCTTTGGAGCACTTTTATACTTTCGGTTTTGCAAGTGATTGCTATACCTTTCTAGGAGAAAGGCAAAAATAAAAGGTCTAGTGGCCTCAAAACACCCTATTGAACTTCATTGTAATCGGATTTTTAGCTTAGGCACCGTGTATCAAAATCTGAAAATCACGAAATTTCATTATCTCAGAAACTAAACAACCAATTTAAACAAAACTGGTGAATGAACGGCCTGTCTTGAAAATCCTTAACTAATGATTAAACATGTCGTTCAAAATTATGTATAAAAGATATGTATAAAAGAATGAAATCACGTTTTGAAAAGAAACATATTCCAAAGACTGCTTAAGCTCACTCAATTTTTTCAGAATGGTTGGACCGATTTTCACTAAATTAGTCTCAAATAAAAGATCCATTTGCGCAATAAAATCCTATTTAATTACACTGTTATAGGACTTTACTTTCGTCCGTTATGTATCAAATTGTAAAGATCACAAAACTTAATTAGGTGCCACAGAAACTACACAACCGATTTGAACATAGTTGGACTCAATGGACCAAATAAACTTGTATTTAAAACCATCATAATGTTTAGGCATGTGGTTTAAAAGTTCTGGAATGAAAAGTAGCTCTGAGACTGTTTAGAACTATAGCAACGATCAAAATATGTGGCTTCAACATTTTTCAAACTATATTTGATACTATTACCAGATTAGGCAGAATTTGGCCATTTTAGGAAGTATTTCGGAACCGGTGAAGTAGTCAGGGAGACTGCGGGTTCAAGTCCCGTCTGGATGCGGTATGGTTTTCCAAATCTGTATCATATTTTCAGTTCGATTATTTTTCGCTTCCCCGGCTGCACACACTGTCTGCCTTTAATGAACTTGAGTGTTAACGGGTAAAAACCGTTGGTAAAGATAGAAATTCATTCGAAAAAATCACAGGAGGGTTGTGTGCAAAGCCACGACCGCGAGGTTGAAGTAGAATACTTTTACACAGCTACGGCTGCACATTAACCTACGGCCGGGCGAAACGGTTCACGCCGCTTTTCGCGTTTAGCCTGGCAGAGGCCTAATGTGCACGGCCAACACAATAGAAAGGTGTTTTCACATTGATTGAAAATTAGACACGGCTTTACTGGAGTAAGTGTTGGCAAATGCATCTACCGCTAATACCGCCGCTATCGTACGAAAGCGCTTCGTTTCATGTGGGGAATAATATCAACAACGAAAAATGACGCGCGTCTAAGCACACCCGAACTGTTTCGCCATGCCGCTTCCATTTACTTCCTTATAACATCCGCCTCATGGAAGTACCGGCTGCACCTACCGCTGAGGCTGTTACTATACTGCTACTGGTACCCAAAACTATTAACTTTCAAATTAAGTGTTTTATTTGTCCTCAAAAGAACAATTGTTCAATTCCATATCGGATATAATACAATCGCAGCTCTGTAATATTACTGACAGTAATACTCTTTTGAACAAAATGATCCAACTTTTCCATTAGAGGAAGTGCCGGCTGATGTACGGTAAAAACTCGCCCGATCGCTCGCGTTGGCTTTCGTTCTCAGGCAGAGACCTGAGACGTGATGACCAACCACAGGGCAAGTGATTTGTTTAATTTGAAGGCAGCCATAGGCGCAACCCGCTGATAAATTCTGTTACCGCTGAGTGCTGATATCTGCTGCTGCTGCTGTCAACGTTGTGGACGGTCCATCCAGCTCACCTTCCGACTAATGAATGTAGCTAGTTTTCCCAGAAACACTCTTTTATAGCCGAAGGGTGCTACGTAATAGGCCACGCCCTATCAGTTCAGTTGTTCCATTCACTAATGTTCTTCAGACAAATTATTCCACAATTCGCATTTGATTTTTGTATCCAGCGAATAAACACCGATGGTGCTCTCATACACGCAACGGCTTTAACCCGTATCTTATTGCGGTTTGTAACATCAAGCGATTTCGTTTGCTCGTTGTTGCGTGTTGCATCATGTTGCAACTTGGCAGCTGGGAGACGACGAAATTCTGTTTATGCTGATTGATTGAATCGACTTCATATTAGCTCTGCACAGTCGAACTAACTGCTTTTGTGAATGCCTTCTAACATGGCAGTTTATTATTCAATGTCGGTTATGCTGATCGCAGCCTTTGCGCTGCTCTTACAGCGGGGGGTTTACTAAATAAAGTAAAAATTAGACAACTACAACAGAATTTAATTGCATCCCGCACAGAATGTCTGCTTGTGTTGATGTCAGAAACTTATTAACCTTCAATAACTTTTTTATTTGCCTTGAAAAAAAGCATTTTGCGGTTCAAAATCGGTTGCTAATTACAACCTTTGAGCTGCCCTAACATTGGGGGAATTAAGATACACGGACAACATGCACTGTGGAAGCTATTTTACATTCAGTAAATTCGACGCGTGCGACAGATTTAAATTGCTAGGATGCAACACAGAATGCTTGCTTGCGTTGACAAAAATTATTAACTTTCAATGACATGTTTATTTGCCTTCAAAAAGGCATTTTGATTTCCAAAATTGGATTTCCTGATGCCAATATTCATGCTGCCCCAACACGGGGGGAATAATGGCTGTCTGGCGACACACGTTGAGAAAAACCGCGCTGCTCCTGGGACGTGGTGACCAACCACAGGGCTAGTGCTGCTGCTTAGGAAGGACGACTGCTTTTGTCGCTGTCTAGAACTATTATGAGCGGCTCCGGCTGAAACAGGCTCCTATATAGGCCAAATAGCATGTTTTCAATTGCAAGGTATATGATCCTGTCGACCGTACTTGGGAAGCAAGCATATAACGACCAATCAGAGGTCGAATTTTTCGTTTTGACAAGGCTTGACTATTTTCAATAGTACAATAGTGTGAATAATAAAATTACAATTATCTTATCTTGGGAACAATCTTAGAAGATTTTCCAATCTATTGCTGCATAAACGAAGGAAATCCATCGAATTCTAACCGATTTATTAGCATTTGAAATTGGACATATTTTTCACTTTTTTCGGTTTTAGATTTTCATTTCACATCCCTATGTAGCCGAACTTCCTGAGAGAAGTATTCTACTTCAAAAATTTAGCCCTACGGAGCACCTTCCGTTGTTGTATTGCACTCGCAGGCATGACTCAGACTGGCTTTGGTCTCGATCACACAGATCTACAAGATTTATCAGCGTTAGCTGACTCTCCTGTGTGTGATGAGATATTCCTCTCAGTCGCATAAACAACGTCTGCACAGCAATGTGTGTAGTTAGGGGTGAGCAATAGAATAAGTCGGCAGTGGATTTTTCGCGTGATGTATTTGAAACATATTTATTTCATGGCATTTGCATGTGTCAGTGTTAATTTATGCTCATCTGTGTGTGAATGCTAGGTTTTGAATGTTCGTTATAGTTGTGCTGTTGGCTACCAGAAATTCGTTATTTGAAGTGGAAAATAAATCCAGCAGAAATTTACAAGGTGTTTATTTTTTAAATGGGAGTGTTGTGTAATTCTATTTGAACAAGAAATAAGTTCGAATGAGAAAGGCTGGATCTCACCACTAGGTGGTTTAATTTGGGGTTTAACTCGCGGTTCGATATCTCTACCAAGTTGGCCTGTGGATAATACAGGCTAGTAGTAATTTTCTTGATCTTTAAAATTTTGCACACCTCTTTCATAAGTGAAATCACGAAATATGCGCCGTTGTCTATTACTAGTTCCAACTGGGCACCGAATTTACAAATATAATTTTCTACGAAGGTCTTGGCCACCGTATGGCTCTCTTGATTCTCCATTGGAGCGATAATTAGGTATCTCGTCAAGTCATCCTGCATTTTCAGTGACTCCAAAAGCGTTCTTGAAGCCGTTGCAAGAAACAACCTAAACCACCCTTGGACAGCTCAAATTATAAAAGAACTTCACGAAAAACGAGTTAGCGTTGAACTCTGTTGAGTTTCAGCGCATGCCAATATTGATGGAAATGAACAAGCGGACCTACTAGCCAAACAAGGAGCAGCCAAAAACACACTAACCGAAACAAAAATTTCTTTTGGAGACTTCAAACTTTTAGCGAACACTAAAATATTCCTGTTCTGGTGCACCCGCTGGAACAACAGTAACAGCAAGCTGAGGAAAATAAAAACACCCCTCATGAATGAAACTCCTCACACGCGAACGATAGACACATCAATCGAGTGATAACAAGGTTGCGGATCGGACACACCAGCCTAACCCATTACCACTTCGCGAAAAAAGAAACCCCCGCGATTTGCACAACATGTGGCGTGCAGATGACGGTCAAACACCTTTTTATTGATTGCCGGAAATACGACACAGAGAGGCGAAACAACCAACTGGACTCAGCTCTCCAGAAAATTCTTGGAGACGACGAAGAAAACCTGGAGCGAACAGAGAAATTCCTATAAGAAACTAAATTGCACGAGTTAATTTAATTATATTTATTCGTCATTAAATTTTGTAACACACCTTACAAAAACATCGACCCGAATGACCAAATTGGTTGAAAGGTCATAAAAATAAACAAACAAACAAACCACGATATCCATGTTTGTTTTTCCAAATGGCTCCGATGCAGTCGTGGTGATCTGCATCGGTATCGTGTGTAAACTTCCAATTTTGTTCTTTTGGCAGGAACCACACTGCCGAACTTAGTTCTCGATATCCCGTTTCATTGTAGCTCACGTAAAAAGTGTGCCAATTCTCTGGCGCATTCGTCGCGCTCCAACGTACTCTTCAAAGGGTGCATCGTGAAATTCACTTAAAATTTTTTCCACTTGATCTGGCGCATTGTATAATATAACTTGTTTTCCCAGTTCACCCGCCAGAAACTGAATCATCTGAAAAATTTCCTGTTGCTTAATTTTCCTAAATGATATTAAATAAATGACCCCGGCAGCCTTTACTGCCGCAGGGCTCTTACTGAAGCTATCTAAAAATTGTGAAAAAAATTTCGGTAATCGATTAACAAATTTTCACTGCCGTCCATTATGAAACCTTCTTGTCTTAAAATTTAGGTACACCATCCTCTACGTAATCTTTCAGTCCTTGTGACAGCTGATACAGTGTCTGAAGTTCTCTGTACGCTGTCCGACTGTTTAAAATGACAAAACGAGCTTCGATATTCTTCTCGTCCAATATTCTCTCCGAGACTTCCACTGTCTCGCTTGGTATCAGGTCATTTGATAATCCCTGTGAAAAGTCATCATATGAAATGTTGACGAGTTGTTGCCCGCCCTCATTCTCAGCGATGTACGCAATGTCTATGGCACTCAAATCTTGTATTGTGTCGTTTAATTCATCTGATCTTTTTCTGCTGCTCTAGCAGGTGTTTCTGCTGGCGCGGAATCATGGCTATCTGCCTGTGGGGATCACTTTCTTGTCCCTGACATGTCCCATCTGACAAACGTGACAAAATATCTGCGACTACATTCTCGCTTCCTTGTTTTTCCTGTCATAGCTGCATTCCAAACCCTGCAACTTTAGTCTCAGTCTTGTCAGCGTTAGAGATGTCTCTTTAAGTCTCCAAAACGCTATAAGTAGCGTATGGTCCGTATACACAATGAACCTCTGGCCGAAAATATAATGTTTTAAGTATTCCACGGCCCATACAATTGCCAATAGTTCCTTTTCTATAATATGATACCTGGTCTCTGCACCTACAAGTGCACGACTCGCGAATGCGATCGGCCGGTGCATGGATTTTTCGTTTGACAGGACGGCCCCAATAGCATAATTGCTAGCGTCTGTCGTAGTGTTTTGCGTCAAGTGTTTTGATAATCTGGCCGGACCAAAACCAGCTCTGTTATCAGCACGTTTCTTAGGAATTCGATCGCTTCTTTGCATTCCTTTGCCTATACAAATTTAGCGTCTTTCTTCAACAAATCATTTAGCGGCTTGCGCTTTTCGGCGATGTTGGGGATAAACTTTCCGTAAAAATTTACTGTTCAAAAACGATCATATATCTTTCACGTTTGTGGGCGGCTTAAGGCTCTGAATGGCCTGAATATTTCCATTGGTGGGTTTTATGCCTTTTTCATCAACGACATGACCCAAATACTCTAGTTCCTTTTCCAGAAACTGACACTTAGACGGTTCTATTTTTAAATTATGTTTACGCAAAGCTTGTAATACTTTGCGCAAGTCATCATTATGATCGGTGAAGATGTCACCGAAAACTATATTATCATCGAGGTAGACAAATGCTTTCACATCTTCCTATCTCATAAAGAACAGTATTCATTAGTTTTTGGAATGTTGAGGGACTGCTCTTTAACCCCATCGGCATTCGTGTAAATTCGAAGTGGCCTTTTGGAGTAGGAAACGCCGTTTTAGCCGCATCTTGGCAATCGATCTTGACTTGATTGAAATCCGATTTTAAATCAATTGAGGAGAAATATTTTGCTCTTCCGACATCATCCAATATCTCATTTATAAGAGGTATTAGGCAAGTGGGCCAAATTTAACACTTGCCGTTATTTTTTCAATTCTTGCAATACCCTTTGACTCTGGTGTCGACACCTCATATTGATATGTTTGGTGCTCTCTATTCATTTTGCTCATGTCTATGTCAGCCTTATTGCGAGTTGTGTTGCTACTATTTCGCAGCTCGTTCTGTACCATGACTCTATTTCTGGCTGCTACATAAACATGCCGACTAAGGACTTTCTCTTTGGGCATGCTACACGGACTCAAGTCGTCCGAACTTCTGTTGCCATGTTTTTGAACACTATGCCGTCTCTAGGCAAATTCTCTAATATATGGTATTGTGTCGGGATTAGAAAGTCTCCGACTATTAAATCTAACGTAATTGTACCTGAGGTTCGCACAATGTTTCGGCCGATACCTCCAAGAGTGGTTACATTTTGTGTATCTACCGGTACATTCCAAAGGTTTACAATGCGCACATTAATTATATTCGCACATGCACCTGTATCTAAGACCAGGTTTAACGTAAATTGGACATTCTGCCTAGCCAGTAAGGTTAACATTAAGTGTACTCTGACATCGTAATAGACTCGCTTAGCCACACAAGCGCTGTTATCTCTTATGTGATTGCACGCGGTTTCTCAATCCGATATTTCTAAGTTGCTGGGCTCATCAGTACATTTCCACCAGTCAACATCTTCGCAAATTTCTGCTAAATCCTCGTTAAAATGCTCCTGTGCAACAGGATCCATCATTTCATTTCTTCCAAGGCGGCTGTTGCCATAATCAGCGTCTGTGTAATTTATTGTGAAAATATTTCTGTTACTGTCATATTGTCTAAGCGCATCGCGCTGTTTTTCGACCCATTCTAGGCCCTGTATTCTATTTTCTATTTCCGAGATGTGATTACGCTCAAGGTAGTAATCCTCTAAGTCATCTAGCAGCTCTTCTAACTTCAATGCTCGTTCACCTTGAGTATTTGACTCGATGCCAGTATTATCCCCAAATTCCTTCAATAAATTCTGCTTTACCTGAGGCCAAGCGTTTGCAAGAATTCTATGTATTGCGGCAGCAGCTCTGCCTTTTAATTTTAATAGAACAATTCAAACCAGTGGAGCATGTGAAACTCCTTTTTTTCTGTTCTGTTTTTGGAAACGTGTACTACATTTTATCTGTTTTTGGAAACGTGTACTACATTTTACAATAAATATTTCTCTCCCCGATATTAAAAAAATCCCAACGTTCTTCTGAATGATTGTAAATTATTCCCAAGCTATTTCTAAATAATTAAGATTCTACATTGCTTATAAGTATTATAGAAATTAATAGCACTGTAAAATTATTCGTCTGTAAAGGATCATGTGGTATTCTTTTCACTTTGTCTGCTACGGTACGCGTATCGCTTGTGCTTTCGGTATCGGTTGTGTTTAAACAATAGCCGACTAGCAACTAGAGTATATTGCTTGCGCCGCTGGGCGCCGGCTACCCAGATAGCGACGGTCTTCAGCCTGCTGTTGGAATAACAAGGAATTGTGCCGCGTGTTCACCGCACCGGAGCTGTCTATTGAAGACGAAAAAGAACACCATAACTTCAAACTACCGGGCTTTTTGTGTGCAGAACTGATCTTTGCGACCGAGATTGACATTGCCCGCGCAGGGGGTGTGGAGGAGAGCGGCAGAAAAGATAAGTATTTTTTTCTTGTTTTTTTTTCTACTATATTAGTGATTGGGGCTCTGCGTGCTTGGTTTGTGCATCCAGCATAGACGATGAAGATGGCCAGACCGATTGCGAGGGTGAAAATTCGCTCGTTCCCCAGCCTGATCTTTCCGGATACAAGGCACCGAGATTCGCTAGAGAAGCATCTCAGGAGCTGAGGTCCGGAGAGCAACATGCGGATGACGCAAGCGGTCTCTGAAAGAGCGCTCAAAACGCACTTTCGCGGAAATGCTTAAAGAGGCCGCTGCCACCAAACTGATTTCCCCAAACCCTTACGGAGTGCTGTCGTCTGATGAGTCTGTTTCTGACAATACAGTTGGGGAAACTTCTTTTGCCGAACCTGGGAAGTCTAGGAAGAGAAAAAAACCTCTCTTCCCCCAAACTTCCTCAGAAAGGACAAAGGAGTTCCTCACTTGAAATGACAGATACATTTAAGCAAAGAAGTGCTGTTGAAAACCCGAAGCAAACTCCTCCGGGATTGGCTAAACTGAATTCTCGCAAGGAGTTTCCAGCACTTCCAGGAACATCAAAAAACCCAACTGTTCCTTCTTTTTCGTCCAAGATTCAGCCAGAATCTGGACTACTGAAATTTTCAATTATTGTGGACTGGATTTTGGAAAATTTCAACATAACTGATCCCCTTAAAAGTCTTCTGCTGGCATTCCTACCTACAGATAAAACGTTTTCTGAAGCAGTTGACTGCTAAATGGCCCCTCTTTGCAGCGATCGTATCCTTCGATGACTAATTCATCGGCTGAGACGAAAGATTATATCACTGTGTTACAGTGGAATTGTAGAAGTATCATTCCCAAAATTGATTCAATCAAAGTTTTGATCAATAAATACAAATGCGATGTGTTTTCCTTCTGTGAAACTTGGCTCACTTCAAATATAGACATTAACTTCCATGATTTTAACATTACTCGCCTTGATCGAGATACCCCTTACGGAGGAGTACTTCTAGGGATTAAGAAGTGCTATTCTTTCTATCGTTTTTACCTTCCCTCGACTCCAGGCATCGAAGTTGTTGCGTGTCAAATGACAATACAAGGTAAAGAACTTTGTATTGCCTCAATATATATTCCTCCCAGAGCACAGGTTGGGCAACGGCTGCTCTTTGATGTTATAGAGAACCTTCCCTCGCCACGGTTAATTTTGGGAGTTTTTAACTCACATGGTGTAGCTTTGGGCTCCCCTTCTAATGATAATCGCTCAGCTTTGGTCTATAATCTCTGCGACGACTTCGATATGACAATTCTAAACAATGGGGATATGACACGTGAACCAAAACCCCCAGCGCAACCAAGCGCTTTAGATTTATCTATATGTTAGACATCGCTACGGTTGGATTGCACATGGAAGGTAATTTTCGATCCCCATCGGTTCGTGAACGAAATTTCGAGAGAGACATCGATGAGCACTCTTTGGAGCACAGCTCGAAGAATGCGAAATCGTAATATAGTCAACGAAAGCGAAGAGTATTCAAGTCGGTGGATATTTGATTTTGCCAGGAAAGTATGTCCGGACTGTTCCTTCGCAAAACATTGTTCGCGATGCGTTTACGGGCCACAACGCGATGGAATCACCTTTTTCGATGGCGGAACTTTTGGTTGCCATCCTGTCTTGCAACAGCAACGCGCCTTTTACACACGATTTCACTTACCGGCTCATCTTGCGACTATATGCATGTCGCATCACCAGCAGCGACTGAAGTCACGTTGGTAATGGGCGCAAGCAAAATGAAGAATGCACTATGCTTGGCATGAGAATACCATCAGTAACTACTTATAGTTATCAGTAAGGAAATATATCATTCACTATTAGTAAAGTTTTTCTTTTGCTGATATTGTTTGCACTTTTTTGCCTTTCTCCTAGAAAGGTATAGCAATCACTGAAAAAAACAAAGGTATAAAAGTGCTCCAAAGGGTCGAATCTCGTATATCAATCGACTTAGTTCGACGAGCTGAGCATTTTCTGTGTGTGTGTGTGTGTATGTATGTAACGGTCTCCCAATCTCACTCGATTTTCTCAGAGATGGCTGGACCTAATTTCATGAAACTAATTGCAAATGGAAGGTCTAGTTGCTCATAAGACCCTATTGAATTTTATTTTAATCGGATTTTTAGTTTCGAGGTTATGTATCAAAATGTGAAAATCACAAAAATTCATTATTTCAGAAACTTCAAAACCGATTTGAACAAAATTGGTATCAAAAGGACGAGCTTGTTTTTCGAACCATTTGTGAAATAATTTTATAATGATTGGACATGTAGTTCCAAAGTTATGCAAAGAAACGTATTTCAGACACTGTTTAAACTCACTCACTTTTCTCAGACATGGCTGGACCGATTTTAACAAAATCAGTGTCATATGGAAGGTCTTGTTGCCCCATAAGACCCTATTGAATTTTATTGTTATTGGACTTTAACTTTGTCCGTTATGTATAATAATGTTAAATCATATCTAACTATCATGCATGTACAATTAATTTCGTAGGAGTCGATTTGCTCCTTAATTTTCAATATCCTCTTTTTATAATCAGGAAAGGTCTCATTCGCCTCATTCCTGTTTCAATGTTTCTACTTTATTTATAACTGCCTCGATGCGTATAATTTCCCCAAATTCCCTTAATAAATTCTGCTTAACCTGTGGCCAAGCGTTTGCGTTAATTCTATGTATTGCGGCAGCAGCTCTGCCTTTTAGTTTTAATAGAATAATATTAACCAGTGGAGCGTGTGATACTCCTTCTGGTATCTCCCGAGCAAAATGCTCGATATGATAAACGAACGCTTCTAGTTTGTCTAGCGATCCATCAAATTCTGGGATGCACTGCATGGCATCTGCTTTTGGAAACGTGTGCTCCATTATGAATATAAAATTTTATATATATTTCTTAAAAAACATTAAAAGGTACTGCGGAATAAATACTATAAGACTACAAAAGGCTTATGTAGCCTTCTTCCTCTTTTTCCTAGGTATCACTAACGATTCTGTTGACCAGATGTGATAACGTAGCGTGACCGACTCTAATTTTTTATTTTTTTATTTTTTTTAATTGTTCATAAGTCTTCGAAAAAAAGATCGTACAGACATTTCTAATAACTACTTATTCTAAGTCTAAACATTGATTTGGTCATATTAAAATCGTACACGTCAGAAACAATATTAAACTTACGACAACACACTTCGAATGGATTGTTTTGAGCAAAGTTAATGCGGTATCTGGAAATCCGGAAAAAAACGCTTCGTCGAGTAAGCCTTTGTGGTGCGTTGAACTGAAATTTACTGAGCAGTTCTGGGCTGTCTAAGTTGTTTTCTAACAGGTCGAAAACGAAGAGACGTTGAAGCATGGTCCTCCTACTTGTTAGAGTTTGTAGTTGTATAAGAGAGCAACGATGTTCATAGCGTGGCAGTCGTACTGGATCATTCCACGGCAGCATACGTAAAGCGAATCGAAGAAACTGACGCTGAATACGTTCAATTCGGTTGATATGTACAGCATGATAAGGTGCCCACACAATCGCCCTATACTCCAGAATGCTGCGCACAAGAGCACTGAACAGTGATTTCAGACAGTATATATCGTTGAATTGTTGCGTGTTTCTCTTGATGAACCCAAGTACAGCATAGGCCTTTGCGGTTGTAGCTGAAATATGCTGAGCGAAACTTTACTTGGCATCAAGAAGAATGCCTAAATCCTTCACAGTAATGACTCGGTTGATACTGGCTTGTGACATCCTGTAGTCGTACATCATGACATGCCTTTTTCTGCAGAACGAAATCACATTACACTTTCGCACGTTTACTTCCATTCCATTAAGAGTGCACCAGCTTAACAAGGTGTCGATATCAGCTTGAATAGCACAGCAGTCAAGAGCAGATGTTACTACTCGAAAAAATTTATGTCATCGGCAAACATGTATTTGGGAGATTGTATGGTTGAACATAAGTCGTTCACAAAAAGAATGAACAACAGAGGTCCAAGGTGGCTTCCTTGAGGCACACCCGAGTGTAACGTAAATGGCAAAGAACACGTTCCACCGATACGTACGTATGCGCTGCGCTCGTTGAGGTAGGACGATATCCACTTCGTGAGCCAGTCCGGCAGACCCATTTTTCGTAGCTTTGTTACCAGCAGAAGGTGGGGCACTTTATCGAACGCTTTGGCAAAGTCAACGTAAATAGCATCGACTTGTTGGCGCTTATCCAATGCGCTAATAAGCAACGAAACATATGCCATCAGGTTAGTAGTCGTCGATCGTTTTTTGACAAAGCCATGCTGCTATTCGGAAATAAAAAAAATTTCGTCGCGCCATCAAAAAATCGGTTCGGTTCAACGTTTATCTTTATTAATTAAATAAATAACTTTGGGTTTTCATAATAATTAAATGATTATTTAAAAAAAATCATTTCTATTCAGTGTAAATAAATTAATCAAAGATTGTAAACGTTTACATTAGATGGCGTAAGGTGCCATTCCTTATTCATGAAACAATATTTTAACGTAAACTTCCAACATTATATATCTCTGCCGTCGGTTACTATTTACTCTACCGGTGGATATTTCACCATCGCTGCGCGCGTTGTGCTTATAGATGTATCCATTTTTTTACCCTCTTAGCAATTCACCGCTACTGGTAAGCCATGTATGGTAGCAAAACGTTCTTACCATTGGCCATTAAAATTGATGCTTACAAAATACGACCTTGGCCGTGGCTGGCACAGCTGATCGCAATAACACTGCAAAATTCATAAACAGAGACAGCGTACCCGACAATTAGTACAACTGACTAACTTTTGTATGCAACGTGTGAGCGCACAATTCATAGTTACCGCTCTCACGCTCTTTATTGGACATTAATGAAATGCGACTTTGCCCCTTTATATTTGCTAACGATGACGTAGCCACCCGTGTGCTAAAACTCTCTCTTAGAATAATTAAGGTGAGTTCCATGTGCGCAACTCTGCGAGTATCTGTTTACGTTCCTAAATTCGATTTGCTAGCGCCCGTTTGCTTCCCGCTCTGCCACTTTAATTATTTTGTTGGGCAAATGAACGAAAATCGCTTGCGTGCACTTGTCGTGCCGAGAGTTTTATTGCTAGCCGTTTGAGAAATAAAATCTCCCGCGCAGCAGCGGCGCGAATTGATTGTTTATACAAATTGGCCTCTCGACCCAAGTAGATGTGATAACCTGTAAATCGTTATAATTACGAACCACTGAAGAATTGTTACGATTGTAGTTCGCCTAATGTAGTCTCCAAGGTCATTTATGTCTCCTAATGTGTATCTCTCCGTCGTTCTCTTCTATCGTCAATAGCTCCTAAATGGCTTTATATTTGGTAGTTTTTTTGTTCTATAAGTTTAAAAAAAAATCAATAGATGTTAATTCACAAATTTTACTGCGTCGAACGATACAAAAAAAAACTCTTCCGTTAAAATTTCAGCTGCAATATTTAAACATAAATTTTTCTTACTATGTGCCTCTCACCCGAATATCCTTGGTATAGGGCCGGCCATTGTCGTGGACATCTCTACTTCAATTTCCACAACGTAACTTCGGCACCTTCTCAATACGATAATTCACAGTTGTCTGGCTATTCCAATATGTCTGGCTGTTCCAATATGTAGAGGCCGTAGAGGTGTTAATAAGTCACTTACTGCATGTGTTTCTTTTTTTTTCCCGGCCGTTATCATTAACTGGCTAATTGCGAGATTTGGTTCCGTTTTTTTTTCTTTGGTCTTCTTCACTTAAGACATAACAGAACACAATAGGGTACTTTTAGTTTTTCCGTTCTTTTAACACTTATTGAAAGACGGAGTTAGAATTAATTACTTGCAAAAACACTGTAATTGTTCACCGTTTTATCAAACCGACACACCCGAAAACCGTATGCGCATTCAACAAACCGTTCAAAACACAGAAAATGCTCACTTGATACTTATTAAAATCAGGTCCCGGCGTGGGACGACCGCTTGTCACCAAATGCTTTAACCACGAATGTCCTTGCAGGGTTCTTTTCCTGAACCGCCTGTCACCAAATGTGTGTACTCCTATCCTCACGATTTTCTAGTTCAGTTCTGGATGATGAATATACAAAACGCGCAATGCGACGAAATAGTGGCGCTTTCACTTAATTTACTGCTACCCTCACGATTTTCTAATTGAATTTTAAGTCCACTCGGTCTTTATATCCACTCAGTCAGAACCGGCCTTTGTTTTTCTTTCGCTGTCACCACTCATGTAGGGTATAACCTACCAGAGAATTCTTCTACTAAGTATCCCTGTACGCGCATTTGGCGCGGAATCAAACCACAGATTAACGTGGACTAACTGACTTTATTTTCGTACATCACTACTTAAATAACTCAGAGAGAGAGACTTTCTCCACTCTCTGTTTACCTTACTAATCTCTTAACCTAATCTAGTACTGCTAAAGTACAGGCGGCGTTTTGTTTACAACACAAAACTTGTTTATTTTGGTCGAGTTTGATTGCCTGTGGCACAGCAGAAGGCTGCGCGAAGTTCTTTGTCACCTATGGCATAATCTGTTGATACATAGAGTGTTGACAGAGCCGTTCGCGGTCCTCTGTCAAGGATACCAAATGTTTCGCCTGACTAAAGCATAGCAGAAGGCTATGCCCTCCTGGGAACAAAATTTAACTTTAATTACAAGGTTCGTGACGGAACATTGGGTTCTTCGCAGGGTGTGACGTCACAAGGTTTTTTCCGAAGTAGAAGTATCTTCGCTTGCTTCCAGACTTCAGGAAAAATGGCAGACTCAATGATAGCATTAAAAATATAGGTGAATTGTTGCAAGAGTAAAGGAAGAACGATTTTGATGAAACTTATGGGCAATCCATCGATACCTGTTGCATTTGACTTAATGTCCCATATTGCGTTGACAATTGCGTTGACGATTTCCCAATCTTCGAATGTCCCGAACGAAAAACTGTGAGGGGATGCGTTTTCAAAATAGCGTGGTCACCGAGGCGAGTTATCCGTGTAGCTGGCAAGAAACATCCGGTTAATTTCATTGGGATCAAAATCACAGTCAACAGGCACCTGCTCCTTGCCTACTCCAAGCTGCTTAATTCGCTTCCAGAGAACTTTAGCCGGTATTCTATCGTCCAAGAAAAGTGCAAGAAACGTGCTTTGCCATCCTTGATTAAAGCGTTGGTACGGTTCCTGATTGCATGCTGCGACAAGGCAGGAAAGCTAACCTGATTAAATCGTAGAACTTTCTCATTGCAACTAGATATGAATAAATCCAGCTGCGAACATCCAGAATTGTGGAAAAAAGTCGGTTCCTCACCGACAGACGTCAAAGCGAAGCTCTCAAGTACTGATTCAAACCCGCATCTTCTATTGTTACGAGTACTTAAGTCTGTATTAAAGTCACCAACGAGTAAAATGGTCTCAAATTGTGTTGTAAAATCAGCTAACTTATCAATAAGAAACCTTGAACAATCGTTTTCGGGTGGATTGTAAACGCCCATAATCAACATTTTCTCTACACCAACCCGAATCTCCAATGCAAGGCATTCCGTTTTATCATCGGAATCAAGGTCTAACACCGTACTGAACACTTTGCTACAGCGCAAGTGATCCTTGCAATAAAATACAATTCCACCCCCGCGCCTGTACAGTCGGTCGTTGCGAAAAATTTTATACCCAGGAATAGCTACGCTGCGATTACTGACTTTGGGTGACAATCACGACTCTGTAAAACAAGCGAGACTGACCTTAGATCCTTGTAGCAGATTTTTCACTTCGTCAAGTTTAGCTGATCGTCTTGCACAAATACTTTGGGCGTTTCCATGACACACATTAAGTTTTCCAGGAAGAAGCACTGCATTCATCACAGCACCGGGAATGCTCGTCAGGGTGTGACTGTTCAACGAGGACATTAAGTAGGCAAATGGAAGCAATTTTCAGGGGGCTGAAATAAGGTATAGATATTATATAGTGAAAACAGATGCAAGCTTGCCCGCTTTTTCAGACGTACAGATGCTGCCTTCAATTTACGTACTGCTACCATCAGATTTTCATTCACGTATACACGTAGCGTCGACTCAAGCCCAAGATGATTTAACTGAAGATCACGTTTGCGAAGGTAAGCACTATAGAAATCATCTCGTTGATTCCTCAGCGCAAACTGAACCAGCACCAAACTGTTGTCACCGTCGTTCATCGCTCCCGATTTAAGACGCCTGATGTCAACCGAAGGTTTGATTCGCTCATTCATCCCAAGCCGTTTGCATATCGCCATGAAGTATGCTAGTAAATCTTCGCCTTTGAGAAACGGAATACCGCTGACGATCAGCTCGTTCCTATTCTCCAGGTTGTCCATTGTCGCCGAGATTCCATCAACCCTCCCGCATAGTCCATACAAAACATCATCGTAGCATATCATACTGCGTAGCACATTCAGCTCTGAGTGTGTGGATGTCGTTTGAAACAACGGTCAACTTTTGCTCTAAGTCAGTTTTAACCTCGTCAATCTTGGTGTTAATTTCATTGCGCATTTCATCAATCAGCGTTCTCGTCTCCGTAAACTGATTCATTAGCATTCGCACTGCCTCATCCAGTGTGATAGTGTCGTTATCGACATCGATATCACCATCATTCCTCGGGCGCTTTGTAGCGCTGTTTGTTATGTTTTTAGAATTGGAAGGCGGTGTACGGTGAAAAGACATAGCTGATTCGTGTGTGTGCGACGAATGAAAGCGAGCAGTCAGCAATATCAGCAATATCGTATTGTTGCTTCACAATGGCGAATGATATACCGCAACAGGTCAAGCCGAGATTTTTTACAACGAAATATCTAATCCAGCAGAGCTCACACGGACTGATTAACAAGAGCAGATCAACAACGGACACTTCGGAGGACTTCGGAACTAATTTCGATGAAAAACACGAACGAAAGCAATCCACTTTACCGGTTTGTTTACGAGCGTTCTGTTAGCAGCGCATTCTAGCTTGACAGTGATGCCAGAACTCCAGGCAGTTCGGCAATTTTATGATGGATTTTATGATTTAATGATATTATCAGGCAACCAGAAGTGGTCATCTGGATTGAAAATTGGGTTTTAGGTCGGATTCTGGCCACTGGGTATAATCCAGGTTTCAAGAACTCATATTGATTGGTATTTGGCCATTCATTGGATGCCTCTCAGAAACAATCAGGAATATCAACTTCGTTAAAGAATTTCAGTTTCACTGATACGATCATTCAAATTAATGTATAAGGAACAACATTTAATTATACATTATTTGAAATCTACTGACTAACGTTGACTTAAAGAATCTGAATATTTATAGGCAGTATATGAGTACAGATCGATTATATCACAATCAAAAACAAAATCGCATCATATAGTTGAAGGAATTTAATGTTATTTTCATGTATATGTGTTAATTTATATTCATATCGTCGGTTTCGTGCAACACTGGCAGAACTCAAACAACATAATTTCTAGCAAAACGCGTTTGAAAATTTGCGTCAAAAATTTATTTTTCGATTTTCAAGAAAACAAAGAGATTTAAGATTACCAATTCTTATTAAACACCTTTGGGTCTATTATGCACATATTTCGTGCTCACGTTGTCCAAGTTAAAACCTTATTTTTACTAACTTTATGGAGAAATTTCGATTTGTGCAGCAAAGGCACTTCTACTCGTGGATATCGTGTGATAAAACTCAACAGTATTTGGCATCGTTTGCCATCAAAAACTCAAAAATGCAAAATTTTGAGTTGTGCCAGTGTTGCCGATGATACGTAAAATTTTAAATGTTCGGTATAGTTGTGCTACCAAAAATTTGTTGTTTAAAATGAATAACAAATCCAGCAGAAATAATTAAAGTGTGTTTTTTAAGTGTTGGAGTAAATCTATTTTAACAAATTATAAGTTCGAAGGAGAAAGGCTGGGTCTCACCGCTAGGTGGATTAATTTAGGTTTTATAAAACATTCGGCAAGGGGGAACGTGTAAGTAGGCTAAGGTACAGCGCTCGAGTTATTTATCCAATCGTTTTGTTGTCAAAGAATGAATTGTATATTTTCGATCAAGCATTCCAATGAACGTATGGTTTTTTAAAAGAGAACCACGGACAAATTAAGAAAAACGTGTAGTTTCCTAAATTTTAATAATTTTTCGAGCTTAAATTTAAAATAACTCGAAAACCGATGCCTTTAGAATGTTAACTACCAAGAGCTTTTTGATTCAAAATGACTCTCTGCATCTTTTAAAATCATCAGAATACAAATATTTTGAAAAATGTTTAGATTAGATTTTTTATAAAAAAATTAATCTACCATAAAAAAAATTATTTTTCATTTCTCCATCCTGGACTTTTTTTATAAGTTGCGTATTAACGTCAAGTCTCTTAAAAAAACCTAAATTAATCCACCTAGCGGTCAGACCCTGCCTTTCTCATTCAAACTTATATTTGTAAAAATAGATTTACATGAACGCTTCAATCCAATAAATGTATATTCACTCTTAAAAAATATTGATGTTGTAATCTATACATATAAAAATGCAATCCGGTCTGTCTAATCCATATAGGCTCGGAAATTACCGCACCGATCGGCGTGAAAATTTGTATGTAGGAGTTTTTAGTGCCGATAAAGGTTCCTATGATAGTTTCAGACCCCTCCCTTTGCTGGAAGGGAGGGGTCCCATACAAATGAAACATAAATTTCTGCACAACTCAAGAACAAACCAAGCAAATGAAACCGAATTTGGCATGTAGATGTTTTAAGGGATAAAAAATATGTCCATAATGTTTTGACACCACTCCTTCTTTCGGAAGGGAGGGATGCCATACAAATGAAACACAAATTTCTGCACATCTCGAGAGCTAAACAACTAAATGAAACCAAATTTGGCAGGTGAATGTTTTAGTGGTAACAAATATGTTCCATAATCGACCTCAGGCAACATTTTGGATTGTAAGATGGCAACTTCCGGTTTCTGGAAATCAGCCTGAAATGGACGATTCCCATCAAATATGAGTATCTCCGGAACCAGAAAGATGCACAGAAGCTAAAAATTTATCACAAATACAATCTTGAATTTTAAGATGGTGACTTCCGGTTTCTGGCAAACAGCCGGAAATGACCAAATACCATTCAATATGAATGTTTTCGGAACCAGAAATTGATTTCACAGGCAATTTTAAAGTTCAAAATGACGACTTTCGGTTTCTGAAAAACAGCCCAAAGTGATCAAATACCACCCAATATGAGCATCTCCGGAGCCAGAATGTTGCAAGAACACCACTATGAATTGTAGGATGGCAACTTCTGGTTTCTAGGAAACAGCCAAAACTAGCAGATTTTCGTCTGACATGAGTATCTTCGGATCTAGAATGATACACAGTAGCTGAAATCGACCACACACCCCATTTTGGATTCTATGTTGGTGACTTCCGGTTCCTGGGAAACAGAAGAAATTGATTTAATAACACCCAATATGGGTGTTTCTTCAACCAGAATGACGTTCAGAGGCTAGAAATTATCTCAAATACCATTTTGAAATCCAAGATGGCGACTTGCGGTTTGTGAAAAACAGCCTAAAATAACCAAATACCATCCAATATGAGTATATCTGGAACTAGAATGATGCAATGAGCTAACAATTGACCTCAGGCACCATTTTGAATTGCTAAATGGCAACTTTTAGGAAACTGTCGAAAATGACCGAATAATACTCAATATGAATATTTCCGCAATCGAGATGATGCATAGAAACCAAACATTGACCCTGGAAACCATTTTGAATTTAAAGACGACCACTTTTAGTTTCTGGAAAACAACCAAAATAACTAAATACCTCTCAATATGGGTATTTCCGGTGTCAGATTGATGCCAGAAAATCTGCTGAAAATGACCGAATACCACCCAATATGAATATATTCAGAATTAAGGTGATATACAGAAGACAAAAGTCGAGGATGTTGTCATTTCGATAAACTCAATCATTTCGAACGATTTGTTATTTGACTTTGATCATATCCTATGGCCGATTCGTCGTGCATTTGCAGACTTTTAACACATCGCAAGGAATCAATAAATTTGGAACATTCAAATAGTACGATACCACATTTAAATTATGTTGAGGCCACATATATCGATCAAACAAGGTATAGTTTTAAATAGTCTTTGAATTTCTTTTCTTTCCATGACTTTTGAGCCACATATCAAATTGTTATGAAGTTTGTTATTTGTAAGTTCGAGAGATGACTCGTTCGTATGACACTAGTTATGTTCAAATAAGTCATGTATTCTTTGAGCTACTAGACTTTCGTTGTTTTATGAACAATTTAATACATAACGGTTGCTTAAGTTCGATTATAATCAAATGAAATGGGAACGTATAGGGCAGCCAAACTTTGAAACCACGTGTTCAATCAAATTTCAAATGAAGGGGCTACCTGAAAAACCCTCAACTTTTGAAATTTATGAAGATTGAACTAGTGGTTCAAAAGTTATTAAAAGAAACGTGTTCTGAAGACTGTTTAATCTCACTCATGTTTCTCAGAGATGGCTGAACCGATTTTCATAAAATCAGTGTCAAATGGAAGGTCTAGTTGCCCCAAAAGACCCTATTGATTTGTTTTGCAATCAGACCATTACTTTACCTGTTATGTTTAAAAATGTGAAATCCAGCTCTTTTCATAGAAAATATTCCGAAGACTACGCGGACTCACTCACTTTTCTAAGAGATGGCTGACACGATTTCCACAAAATTGGTGACAAATGAAAAGTCTAGCTGCCTCATAACACCCTATTGAGTTTGCTGTAATCGGACTGTAACTTCGTCTGTAATGTATCGTTATGTGAAAAACACGAAATTTCATTATCTCAGAAACTACACAACCGATTTGATCAATATTATTATCAGATGAGCGGGCTAGTTAAGGGTTAACTGTTGAATTATGATTGAACACGTGGATTCAAAGTTTGGCTGCCCTATACGTTCCCATTTCATTTGATTATAATCGAGCTTAAGCAACCGTTATGTATTAAATTGTTAATAAAACAACGAAAGTCTATTATTTCAAAGATTACATGACTTATTTGAACATAACTAGTGTCATACTAACGAGCATCTCTCAAACTTACAAATAACAAACTTCATAACAATTTGATGTGTGGCTCAAAATTCATGGAAAGAGAAGAAATTCAAAGACTATTTGAAACTATACCTGCTTTCATCGATATATGCGGCCTCAACATAATTAAAAAGTGGTGTCGTACTATTTGAACGTTCCAAATTCATTGATTCCTTGCGTTGTGTTTAAAGTCTGCAAATGCACGACGAATCGGCCATATGATATGATCAAAGTCAAATAATAAATCGTTTGAATTGATTGGTTAAAACCATAACCGAAATTACAACTGCCGAAAGTTACAACTTCCTCAACTTTTGGCTGGTATTCGGTCATTTTCAGCAGATTTTCTGGTTCTCTAATCTGACACCGGAAATTGCCTTATTTGGAGGTATTTAGTTATTTTGGTTGTTTTCCAGAAACTAAAAGTGGTCGTCTTTAAATTCAAAATGGTGTCCAGGGTCAATGTTTGGTTTCTAAGCATCATCTCGATTAGGGGAAAGGGGGGCAGTTTCTGGCGAGGGCAGTTTCGGACAGAGCTAAAAAAACAAATGGTGCAATTTGCAATCGAACAAAAAATAAAAGTAAGTTGGCTGCCCTTCCACCAAAAGCTACCATATAGTTTAACAGCTCTTGGTTGTTCATTACTTACGAAAACAACACAGTGCCATTTTTCATTTATATTTTCAACCGTTTGAGCTTGAAGTTGTAAGTATTTCTCTAATTTCTTTGTGAAAGATTTAGGAATTCAAGTACAGTGCCTCCACAATTATGGGTCTGCTACAACTATGGGTCACTTTCACGCAAATACGTCTATTCTCACGAAACTGAACAATTTTCATTAGCAATAGTATTTTTGTAACTCACTTGTAACCTCATTCATACGATAAAAATGATTTTAAGTTGAAAATGTCACGAAAAACTATATTTCTGCTCTGTGCAGTAAGTGAAGTGACCCATAATTGTAGTAATGTTACATCTTGCGGTACACAATTGTGGGTCAGTCCATATTTTGGCTATTTTTATTACTTTTACATGATTATGCGACAAGACTGAGTAAAGTAACTTATTATCAAGCTTTTATAACAATAAAATAACTTGCGTTATGTATTTTGATGATTTTATGGTTTAAATGATTTCGAATGCCAAAAGTGACCCATAATTGTGTCTTTGCCTATGTAAGTGATATTTTTCTTCCCAACCGATTCACACGCATCAACTGCAGTGAAACTAATTGTTGATCGAAAGTACACATCAGAACACAGAGATAGATAGTAAAACATTCGTAGTTGATAATTATTCCGATTTTATATCCATTTTTGAACATTTAGACAATACGTTGACTGACCCATAATTGTAGAGGGACTGTACACCACCTTAGTTCGTGACTAATATGCAATGAAAAGACGTGATAACAACAGGGAAACAAAGATCTTATTTATTAGATAAAATTAAGATTTGTCTTCGAATGGTGGTGGGGCACTTTCGGACGTCGTTCATGGGGCACATTCGGACACTTACCGAATTTATATTTGATTGTTGTTTATTAACAGAGATGGATTTAGACTGATTCCCAGTCCTAAAAATGGTTCGGAACTACAACAGGAAAACCGATAGAGCAAGCATCAACGAAGATGAGCTGGTAAGAGTTTCTAACGGAACAATGTCTTTGAAACACGCTTCTGATACCTGCGGAATCAAAAAAAGTACCTTGGTCTGTCGTCTGAAAAATCAAAGAAACGAAAAAACGGAAAAATCAGAAGAAACAGTCCAAAAACTCAGATCAACAAGAATTTAAGAACGTGGAAGAAAGGTTTCTAGAGAAATATCTGATCGAAAGTTCCCATATAAGTGATGGATTGACGTACCGTATGCCAAGGCGATTGGAGCATTGTTTCTCAATGTTCTGGAACACTTGAATAAGGTTCCAGAAAGCAGCGTAAGTGAACCAATTTGCTATTGTTTGACAATCAGGAATGCCATTGCGCTTTGAACCAACCAAATATTGCCGAGAAAATGGCATAGTTCTTGTATCCTTTCCCCTCTCATAGCCAGTTCGCTCGGTTTTTATTTTATGAATTAAATTTAAAATAAAAGGATGAGTTTCGAGATTTGTGAAGCATCTGATGTCAGTCTCTGCTTATTTGGAAGAAAGAGTTGAAAAACGCAATTTTTTCATTTATATGGAAAAGTTTTGAACACTGTCCGAATGTGCATCAGGACTGTCCAAAACTACCCCACACACGCACTGTGGTCCAGAAATGAAAAAAGGTGGTCAAAAGTCATTTTCTCATAAACGTTACATTTTAGAGCAATACTGTCTTCGGGAAAGTATTAGAGTAAAAAAGGTCCTTCTTTGGACATCAACAGATCCGTGATTAATCTCCCTACAAGTGAGATAAAAAAATATTTTCTCTAAAAATCAATATTTTTTATCGCCGTCTTTGGCAAAGTTTTCCAAAATAACATAACAAAAAACTTTGTTGAAGACACTTGGTAGCTATTTCTCAATCTTACTGAGCTATCTGATTAAGTTCAATGATATTTAAAAAAATAAGGTTTTTGCCGTTAAAATTCATATTTTATACCACTATACCTCTGATATTCTTACTGAACTTTCAAAACAACATCAGACCTTTATTTTTTTTATGTTACAGCAGGATTTATTTGATGATAATTAGGTTTCTTTCAATTTTTCGTACCAAAAAATTCACTTTTGACAAGTAATTTTTGATTTTCTGCCGTTTCCCAACACATCCCACGGCAATATTACCACTAATTGAATTGTCCATGTGCTCTGCACACACGGCAGTTAAAATTTCTTGCAGAAATTTGCAGAAACTTATAAAATCAATAAACAAAACAACTTCAACGTGAGTTCATTTAAGTCATGTTGATCAATATCGGATCTTTGTTTCGAAAAACATAGCAAGCTTTGCATTTTTACCTTTTGATGCATCTATTGAAGTATTTTCAATGCATGTAAACAATAACCAATTATTATTGTTGCCTACTAAAGATGAATAATATGAGCGGTACACCTATTCGGGAATATTCGAGCTGAAATTTGAATTTTCAAAAACCACGTGTTTACATACATCGAGTATACTTCAAAAGATGCATCAAAGGTAAAAATGCAAAGCTTGCTTTGTTTTTTGCAACAAAGATCCGCTATTGATCAACATGACTTAAATGAACTCACGTTAAAGTTGTTTTGTTTTCATGATTTTAAAAGTTTCCGCAAATTTCTGCAAGAAATTTTAACTGCCGTGTGTGCAGAGCACATGGACAATTCAATTGGTGGTAATCTTGCCGTGGGATGTGTTGGGAAACGGCAGAAAATCGAAAATTACTTGTCAAAAGTAATTTTTTTGGCAGGAAAAATTGAAAGAAACCTAATTATCATCAAAGAAAATCTGCTGTAACATATAAAAAATAAAGGTCTGATGTTGTTTTAAAAGTTCAGTAAGAATATCAGAGGTATAGTGGTATAAAATATGAATTTTAACGGCAAAAACCTTTTTTTTTAACCATCATTGAACATAATCAGATAGCTCAGTAAGATTGAGAAATAGCTACCAAGTGTCTTCAGCAAAGTTTTTTGTTATGTTATTTTGGAAAACTTTGCCAAAGACGGCGATAAAAAATATTGATTTTTAGAGAAAATATTTTTTTATCTCACTTGTAGGGAGATAAATCACGGATCTGTTGATGTCCAAAGAAGGATCTTTTTTTACTCTAAAACTTTCCCGAAGACAGTATTGCTCTAAAATGTAACGTTTATGAGAAAATGACTTTTGACCACCTTTTTTCATTCCTGGACCACAGTGACACGGGGCACATTCGGATAAAAAAGCAAGTTTGAAAAATTCAAATAAATCAATCGAAATCGCATCAACGCACACTACTAACACGCTTTTATGATACTCCGATGTCCAAGTAACAACCAGGATGAATTCAGATTTTTTTAAAAGTTAACAAAAAAATATTAAAAATCAAGATAGAAAAAGTGTCCGAAACTGCGTAGGGGAAAGGCCCTACGGAAATATCCATTTGCGACTATTTCCTAGAAGTTGCCATTTAGCAATTTAAAATGGTGCCTGACGTTAATTGTTAGCTCATTGCATCATTCTGGTTCCAGAGATAGTCATAATGGATGGCATTTGGTTATTTTAGGTCGTTTTTCACAAACCGGAAGTCGCCGTCTTGGATTTCAAAAAGGTTATAATTTTTGGCCTCTGAGCGTCATTCTGGTTGAAGAAACACCCATACTGGGTGTTATTCGATCATTTTCGGCTGTTTCTCAGGAACCGGAAGTCGCCAACATAGAATCCAAAATGGGGTCTGTGGTCGATTTCAGCTACTGTGTATCATTCTAGATCCGGAGATACTCATGTTAGACGGAAATCGGCAATTTTTGGCTGTTTTCCAGAAACCAGAAGTTGCCATCCTACAATTCATAATGGTGTCTGAGGTCAATTTTTAGATTCTTGCAACATTCTGGCTCCAGAGATACTTCGGAGGTACTCATATTTGTTTTTCAGAAACCGAAAGTCGTCATTCTGGACTTTAAAATTGCCTGTGAAATCAATTTCTGTCATCTGGGCGTAATTCTGGTTCCGAAAACATTCATATTGAATGGTATTTGCTAATGAAGATGCTACAATAGATGTAATTTTTGGTCGCGGTAGCTAAAACCCAACAAAAAAGTAGGAGGTTGTATCCAAGACATGACCGCATAACTGACGTAGAACTACGCACACTATTAACAAATGCATTGTTGTAAGTGTTTCATTTATGAGTCATAAAGTCTTGCTTTGTGTTGCCTCAACAGTATTGGAATAAAGACACTGAAAATACGAGCTGTAAAAGCTTTTTCACATTTAGTAAATTAGACGGCCGCTACAGATTTAAATTTCTAGTATCCAGCACGGATTGCTAGCGTGAGTTGTCAAAAATTATTAACCTTAAAATACTTGTTTATTTGCCTTGAGAAAGGCATTTTGCTGCCCAAAATTGAATTTGCTGATGGTAATTTTTATGCTTCCTCAGTAGTGGAGCAATAACGGCAGTTTGACGACACACGATGAGAAGTGAGAAGAATCGCGCTACTCCTGAGACATGGTGACCAACCCCAAGGCAAGTGATTTGTTTCATTTAAATGCAGCCACAGGCGCAACCCGCGGCTATCCGCTGTTACTGCTGATTGCTGATACCTGCTGCTACTGCTTTCAACGTTGTGGACGATCTAGCCAACTCACCTTCCGACTAATGAATGTAGCTGGTTTTATCAGAAATCAGCCACGCCTTTCTGTTCAGTTTTACAATTCTCAAATGTTCTTTAGAAGAAGTATTCCACAATTCGCATTTGATTTTTGTATCCAGCGAATAAACACCGATAGTGCTCTCATGCACGCAACGATTTTAACCCGTATCGTATTAAGGCTTGTAATCAAGCAAGCGATTTCGTTTGCTCGCTGTTGCGTGTTGCATCATTTTGCTACTGAGCAGCTGGAAAACGGCGAAATGCTGTTCATGTTGATTGATTGAATCGACTTCAATTTATTCCTGTAAAGTCGAATTAATCACCTCTGTTAAGACGTTCTAACAGAACAGGGCAGTTTGTTGTTCAAAATCGGTTATGCTGATCGCAGCCTTTGTGCTGCCTTAACAGTGGGCGTATTAAGTAAATAAATGAAGTAAATTTTATTCATCGCGACAGAATTGGATTGCAAGGACCTAGCACAGGATGCTTGTGTTATTGCCAAAAAATTATTAACCTTCAATTACTTGTTTGTTCGCCTTGATAAAGGCCTTTTGATGTTTAAAATCTGTAAAAGCTGTTTTCGCATTCAGTAAATAAGACGGCCGCGACAGATTGTATTTTTATGGATTCAGCACATTATGTGATGTTGCCAAGATAAAGCAAAACTTTATTGCGGGAAGAAGGTCGAAGCCTTTTACTGGCATATCGAGACGTTTAGTGCTACCAACCTGGCTGCTTAGATACGTGATGTGATTTGTTTACTGGCGCAACCCGCTGCTGCTACTTCCACAATACGCTACGATGCGGCTAACTAGTTATACTGTTCTGTCTATCTTTTCAGGGATAGCCAGCAATCGACCAATCAGAGGACGTAATTTTCGTTTCAACAAGGCTTGACAATTTTAAATAGTACAATAGTTCACATGATCAATCAACACTTTTCTACATTTGGGTGGATGCGTGTATAATTTGCCAATCAATTGCTGCAAGAATCAAGAAAATCGGTTGAAAACAAACCGATTTATAAGCAATTAAAAAGGGACATTTTTCGTCCCCTTTTCGTTAATAGTTTCCGTATTTACATCCCTATGTGGTAGGCTAAGGAAAAATGTAGTTCTACGTCAAAAAATGGTATTTGCTAATTTCCGGCTGTTTTCCATAACCGGAAGTCACCATCTTGAAATTCAAGATTGTGTCTGTGATCAATTTTTAGCTTCTCTGCATCTTTCTGGTTCCAGAGATACTCATATATAATGGGAATCGTCCATTTCAGGCTGTTTTCCAGAAACCGGAAGTAGCCATCTTACAATTCAAGATATTGTCTATTTGTGGCTCCAGTGCATCATTACGATTCCGGAAATACCCATATTGGGTAGTATTTGGTTATATTGGGTGGAAATCGGCCATTTTTGGCTTTTTTTCAGAAACCGGATGTTCCCATCTTACAATCCAAAATGTTGCCTGAAATGATTATGGAACATATTTGTTACCACTCAAAACATTCACCTACCAAATATGGTTCCATTTAGTTGATTAGTTCGTGAGTTGTGCAGAAATTAGTGCAGAAACATGTGCTTCCAGAAAAGGGAGGGGCGTCGAACCGTTATGGACATATTTGTTACCTCTAAAAACATTCACATACCAAATTAGGTTGTATTTTCTACATTGGTCCTTGAACTGTGAGAAATTTGTGTTTAATTTGTATGGGACCCCTCTTTTATAGAAAGGGCGGGGTGTCAAACAATTATGCACATATTTGTTACCTCAAAAACATTCACCTACCAATTTTGGTTCCATTTAGTTGGTTTGTTCTTGAGTTATGCAGAAATTTTTGTTCCATTTGTATGGGACCACTCCCTTCCAAAAGAGGGAGGGGTCTCAAACTATAATAGGAACCTTTATTCGGTAGTTTTCGAGCCTATATGGATCAGACAGACCGGACTGCATTTTGATATGTATATATTACAACATCAATTTTTTGGAACCTAAAGAGTGAATATACATTTATTGGATTGAAGCGTTCATGTAGATTTATATTTACAAATAATAAGTTTGAATGAGAAAGGCTGGGTCTGACCGCTAGGTATAAATTTAGGTTTTTATGATGCATTTTCAATTCCATACAACTCATTCTCAGACAGTTTTTCTATACAACCAACGGTTTCTGGGCTACAATGATTCGAATAAAACCTATGCCAAAAGGCATACGCTCTTTTAGAATATAACTCATGGGCGTGAAAAATCTCTCCATCCGTGAAAAATGCTCAGTTTGCTAAGCCAAATACGTGTGTGAAGTTCCATTCAAATCAAAAATGGTCGATATTCAACCATAGGTCATTTGGCGCGATCTTGCTTACCTGTAGCTTCAGGTATGGGGGCGCTCAATGAAAAAGGGTTTGTTTGGGGCAAAGTTGAGTTGTTTCTCGTCCAAAGTGAGTTCAGGTGTCGTGTGTGCGAGGGTCACACACTAGGGTGGATAACGTGAGTTTTTAAATATCCATCAACCAAAACATATTTTCCCTTGGAAAAAATGTATTTTGTGTTAGGTTGATGGTTTAGAAATTGTCAAGAAACAATCACAATCGATTGAGAAGTTTTCGAAAAAAGTCTAAACGAAATTCATTTGTGTGTTTTTCTACACAAAGGTGGGATGAAGGTTAAGTCATTCTAATGCAAACTTTTTACTTAAAAAATTGCACATAGGTATTCATCAACTCTTATACTTTGATTTACTGTACAAATTCGTTAAAGATGTAAATTATTACTGGATAATTTTTGAACAATTGTTTCAACAATGTTTGTCCATGTAGATAAGGTACTATGAATCTTTAAACATGATCGTGACAAGTGTCTGATCGCATCGCCTGCCCAATTATATGCTGTTTTTAATGATTTTCTTACCTTTTGGACAAATTTTGCTACACATAAACAATATTTTTATTAATTATATTGAAATTTTATGGGTCGGCGTGACAAAAGACCATAACAACTAATATTTGATGGCGATTGTTTGGGCATTTCGTGAATGAACCTGGAGCTCTGTTTTGTTTGATATGAATATTTGTATTTTTCTAAGATTTATGGCTATAAACGCATGGAACCGTAGATTTATGGCTATAAACGCATGGAAGTTTAATCATCTGGCAGGTAAGAAATTATCGGGGCGTAACACAGTGTCCCTGAGCATCTACGTCGGTAGTAAGGAATAGAGTTCATAATGGTCCGGTGTAAACGTGTCTTCGGCCCGGGTGAGTTTTGCTCAACTAAAAATTTTCGGAGTGTAGAGCCTCTACGAGGTGTATCAAGATATTTATTCGTGTATCACGGTGACCGTTTAGCCGGAGACTGCTCACTCGTAGGTTCTATCTAAGCACGTTGCGAACCGGAGTTGGGTTCATGAGTTCGATAAATATCGTGATCTTTCTAATGACTGTATATCTTTCAAAGAACCGCGTTTAGTTAAGTGCGTTTGCTTTCTGGTAGGTATTTGATATCAATAATGA
>NC_073695.1:139782125-139884625 GCF_029784165.1 Wyeomyia smithii
TAGCGATGATGGAGGTGGCAGCGATGATAGCGGAGGTAGTGGTGACAGCGGTGACAGCGAAGGTAGCGGTGGCAGTGAAGGTAGCGGTAGCAGTAGTGGTGGAATCGGTAATAGCGGAGGCGTTGACAAAGATTGGTAGTTGATGCTAAAGACCATAGGCTGAGATTTAGCTACTGGAGACGACGAGGTACAGGGCAGTTAGTGTTCGAACAAAGTTTATTAGTTTAGACCAGTCATATCAGAGACAGTACTGTTGCGCATCAAATATTGGTCAATTTTCAGCTTGATGTGTTTTCTCAGCATAGTTTTAAAGGAGTTCAGGTTGCTAGCAGATTTACACACTTGCGGCAAAGCGTTATGGTTCTTGAAACCATTGTATGTTATCTTTCTTCGTCCCATCATGGTATTCGGTCTGGCCAGCAAGAAATTTCCGGTTTGCCTTGATGCACGACTGTATTGAATCCTTCATACGACAATGTTGTGATGCAACGATGGATCCATGATTAGCTTGTGAACGTAGGTCAGTGTCTGGAACTCGTGCAAAGCTTTTATAGGCAAGATCACGTCCTTTTCACCGGAGTACAGTTGAACTGTTGGGGACCAGGAAGGTTTCCTTAAAACGGTCTTCAGACAAAGGTTTTGAATTACCTGAAGTTCGCGCAGATTCGATTTGCAGGCTGAACCCCAAATAGCAACCAAATATTGCAGCCGGGAGTGGATTAACGAAATATATAACTTCAACAGCCATTTTTGCGGAATAAACGAGGTCACTTTACGCAAAACACCACACAGGGAGCTCAGCTTCATCTTTAATCGATGGATGTGGGCAGCCCAACTCAGAGTAGAGTCAAGTGTAAGCCCCAGGAACACATATTCTCGAACTTCTTCGACTTGTTGTCCTTGAATTTCAAGCGGTAAATGAGGTGTGATCCGTCTCCATGGCGAGTGCAAAAACATATATTTTGTTTTCCGCAAGTTTAGGGACAGCATATTGGATCTGAAGTAATCGTGCGAAAGAACTAGGTCTTGTTCTATCTCCCGCTGAACAGCTGGCCTTTGGGTACCTTTGTAGAAGATCGATGTATCGTCAGCAAACAAACAGAGACTACCTTCCACATTCAGTTTGCAGATATCGATGATGAACAAAAGAAAAAGAATCGGGCCAAGGTTGCTACCCTGCGGTACACCGGGGCTAATGAACCGTTCATCACTGCAACTATTGCCCAATGCAACAAACTGCAGGCGATCAGTGAGATAACTTCCAATTAGAGATTTTGAAACTCCTCTAAAACCAAAAAACTCAAGCTTCCTAATAATAAGTGTATGATTTATTGTATCGAACGCCTTTTTCAGGTCGATGAAAACCGCTCCCGCCAGCTTTTTGTTATCAAGAGAGTCATATATATCTTCCAGTAAGTCGCATGTAGCGCTTAACGTGCTTGATCCTTTTTTGAATCCATATTGGCGAGAGAAGATCAAGTTGTAGCGGTTAGCGTATGAAACTATCCGCGTAACTAATAATTTTTCCAAGATCTTGTCGAGAACAGATAAACAAGATACGGGTCTGTAGTTATTCAGTTTTTTTGGGTCACCGCCTTTGAAAACACGTATCACACGGGCAGTTTTCAAACAACAGGAAAAATACCAGTGTTTATTATTTCATTAAAGACTTTAGTTAGCAGTTCAGCAAATAGTGGGTGGTGATCTTTTACAAACATTGGTGGTATTTTATTTATCAAAATTGTTGTTTCGTTAACCGTAGTTGGAGTGAGAAAAAAATGAGGTTGGGTGCGGGGTTAGAGTTGAAAACCGTTCAATATTCCTATCGCTTTTAATTGTGGCTGCCAGGTTAGCTCCGATATAGCAGAAAAACTCGTTAAATGTCGAGCAAACAGAACGCTCATCGGTGTTGGTAGTAGCAGCATCCATTCGGATATGAATGGGTTCCTTTCAGTTGTGCTTTTTCCCGATGACGTCGTTAACAACTTTCCAAGCGTCTTTTTGACTAGCCCTTTCGATTAAGTTATAGTAGTAGTTACGCTTCGCGACTGTTTTCTTTTGATGCAACAATTTCGAAACGTGATCGAGCAGTTTGGATGTTTGCTGATCAGTGGGATATCTCCTGTGCCTTTTCAGCGAACGCTCTTTCATTCGAATTAGTTTTCAAATCTCTAGCGACATTCAAGGACAATGCCCCTTCACTTTCGCTTGCACAGTAACAGTTTTAGTGCATTGCGTAAGACAAACGTTGTAACATTCAACTACGCGAGATAACTTTTCACTAGCCGTCAAAGTCTCAGGTAGCGTCCCGTAAACTGAATAAACATTTGACTTAGACGAGAGTGGGCTACAATTTGTTTTTGCAGTGTTTTTGTGATCAGCTTCCGAGAGAACGCAAACGAGGACACGATCACACTGTGGTCACTTAGATCGTTATCAATAGTTTCATTAACGACGGTATTGGCAAGTGGGATTGAACAGATGACGTGATCGAGAATATTGCCGCTAACAGGTCTTGTTGTGAATGAATTAGTAACAGCGACATTGTATGACGTCAGCAGTCTCAAATACTCGCGCACGACGTTGTTCGAAAGCAAATTTGTTGGAACGTTCATATCTCCGACTATGATGCAATCTTCTTTTTCGCTGAGTTTGGATAGAAAACTTTCAAGCTTTTCAAAAAGGCTTCTAACGGCATAGAATGGGGGTCTATATATCGCATGAAAGTCTATTTGTTTTCCGGAAGAGCGTAACTTAAAATGTATGTGATGTAAACCATCCTCGAATCTGTTTAGACAAACATCAACCGACAAATCATTACGCACGAACACAAATAAACCACCGTTTGACTCATCTCTACAAGAAAACAGACCCGTGTATCCATCTAATTTATACATGAAGGACCGATCTTGCTTCACCCAAGTTTCGCATAATACAACAACATCAACTCGCTTACTGTACCTTTGTAACAATTTACCAACACAATCAAACTTCAAAAGATCATTGATGCCTCCATTGAATAATCTTCAGCGTGTTTGCATTATCTACAAACTCTTTATTTTCAATCCAATCATTGATGCATTCGAACTTAAAATTAGAATACATTGTTAAATACAAACAAAACACACAATAGTGTACACAAACTGGTTTAACGTTTGGCAGCGGGATCGCTGGGAGAGACTGAAATTTGTCGTTTAAGGTTCTTCTTTTGTAGCTGTTCTACCTCACTGCGCCGCCGGATGATCTCGATCTTGGACTTTTCGTTCTTTTTGACAAGAATTGCACCATTGCGTCCTGGCCAAACGTATTTCAAATCAACTAGCTCCTGTACCTGGCGAATCTCTTTCAGTAGATTTACTGCTTATGGTGTAAGTTCGTCACGCAGCAGAATTTTCCCATTACCAGGACTAAATGCAACATCAACAGCAGCCAACAGCAACGGTCCGTGATTTTTTTTTCATCAGCATCTCTTCTTTAAACTTCTCATCAGCAAACACAACTTTGATCGGCGGAGATTTAGCAAAACTTTGCTGGGTATCTTTTGTTCCCATACGGAAAGCTTCCAGAACAGCGCCATCGGGTAAATTGTAGCCGAGAGCAGAGCAAGTATTGTAAACAACGCGCGTAGTCGATTCGTTCTTCACCATTGGAACACCAATAACAACAGCATTCTTCGAGAATGCGTTCCTTTTCAAACGGTCCACATCTAGTTCCAGCTGTTCAACAGTAACGGATGTTGTATGCTGTTGTACACTAAGAGCATCCGCTCTAGATTTCAGTACGGATTGGTCGTTTTTAATCAATTTCACTTCTTTCAGTACAGAGTCCAACTTCTCAGACAAGAAGTTTTGAAACTTCTCTACTTCACATATTGTTGTCTTCATCGCCTGTAACTCAGCTCGAGTTTCTCGTGCTTCACTAAGCACCATACGTACTTCTTCCAGTACTAGTGAATCCATCGCGGCGGTTTGTTTCGGTCGCTGGCTCGACTCTTTACAGGCAATTGAACAGAAGTAAACTCTCTCCCGATGTTTTCGAATTGCACTACTGGAGATTTTTTTGTACTTGATGTGAGCACTTTTATGACAGAACTCACACTTCAATATTTTGTGTAGATCTTTTTCTTTCTGGCGGCATATTACACAAACGGATACATCTCGAGATGTGTTAGACATCGGTCTCTAGAACTGAGCTGAAGGTAACCACCGATACTAGTCTTGGTTTAGAGGATGTGTCAGCTTGTTTTATGATCAAGAATCCACAATCTGCAACTATTCAATCGATATAAATTAAACACATGACAGTTCATTTCGGTTCAGTTGACTTTACCTTTTCCATGACATCTCCATCACCAGAAAAGCGCAAAAATCGAAGGCTACTAGAACAAGTACTGGTGCTATATGAAGTATTATATAACTTCATGAAAGCAAGCCAACTTGCTAGACTGAAGCTGCAAAATACATCTCGAGTACCTAAGCGGTAAAAATAAACATGGAAAACAAGTTATTTTCAAGTAGTAATTACTAACTAATAAAAACATCGTTGAAGCAAGCATAAAACTTCAACATAGAAATATTGAAGAACAACGCTGCTTTATATTAGGAACTACAAAGGAAAAAAATAGTGATTATGGCGTATCGAATATTCACCAAAAATAAACAATAGGGGGATTCATGTCGAGCTCGTAAACAAATACCCAGCCGTAAAAATACTCACCTCCATTGACGAGTAATGGAAGATACGCAGTTTACGGCTCGGTATTCGTATACGAGCTCGATGTGAAGACCCCTAATAATATTATACCAACTATTTCACGCCTTTAATACAAAGTTCTACGGGCGCGTCAAATTTCATGGTGAAACATTGCATTTTACTTCTGAAAAAATAATGCGCCATTCATTGGATACGGTTTTCTGTTTGTAAATCAGTAGAAAATAGATTATTCATTGCAGAATGGTTGCTGATTCATTTAATTGCTAAGAGTCTCAATTTAGCCCAACACCGCATGAGCTTAGTTCGTAAACAACTATCTGGCATCTCTTTCTTACTTGCCTAGTAATTTTCAATGTCGTTTCTTTTTTCCTGGGTTGATATGCACTGACCTAGTGGAATAAAAAAACTCGCGCAAATGTATTGTTACGCGCAGTGCAGCTAGATCGAAAATTGTGTTCGTCAGTCGCACTTTTAATAATTATAAATTGATGATAAAAACAATGTTCAACCTTTCAAAATGAATTGTTTCTGTCACTTGAGTATTAAAATTGTTTTCGTATAGTTTAACGTAATCTAGACATAAAATATAAAAAAAAAACTAGAAAACGTTGTTAGATATACGGTAACAAAAATTGGCGTGACATTGGTGGCACTGCAAGCGTTTTGTTTACATTTTGTTTGAATAAAATCGTTTAAATAATTTTAATAACAATATGATCAAGTTATTGACTGCTGAGTACTAAGACCAACCAAAGGAAAAGCACTTTACAGGTACGTAAATTATTATTGGGCGTGTAATATTGAACTGGCGCGGCTGCCTCGGCTGGACATTTTACACAATTGTTATAATAGGGAAAACATCTGGAAGACATCTTGAAGACAAGTGCCATTTATGTCAGTTTTTGTTTGCTGAACTCATGTTATTGAAAAACATCTCCAAAACCAGAAAAACGAGCTTGTTTTCGAAGTGTGGTTGTATTACTGATGAACAACTTCTCCACAAATGTTTTATTTTAAGTTGTTTTCTGTACTGTTTTGATAACATCATGAACACAACTTAAAGACAAGCAAAGGCAGTTTATATTTATTATTCTATGAAATACACTCATGATATAAAATAGTATCTCCAGAGCAAGAAAATAACAACACAAGTTTCGAATGCGCTTTTAGTACTCTTATATGACTACTGTCATTGAGAATTATTTTCTAACATGTTTTGGGTGTTACTTGGGTTTTAAATCACCGATTCAATCTTTTGCTACATTTCATTAGAAACTGGAGTTTCCAATACTTTCAGTTTGTTGCAAAGTGAGCTGAGTGTAAAGCAGGTATCAAACAAGACAAATATTTGCTGTATTTGGTACTGCATTTTTTTAACAAAATATTTCTTCGGCTATTATATATGCTATAGTATTGCACTATAATCAATATTCGCTCAAAGCTCTGTTTGCTTGAACAATAGCAAAGCACATTTGCTCATATTTTACCGAATATATTTGCTATACCACCACACGATGCGATTTATTTTCGTAAAAAATGTGCGCTAGTTAGTTTTAATTGAATTGATTGTTGTTTAGTTTTAATTGATATAACAACATTTCGAACCCTTTGGATTTATGTGCCTTATTTTCTCGTTGACTGAATAAGACCGCAAATGTTTTTGAAAAAAAAAAAAATGAAGCGAATAATTTTATATAACACGGCCAGCAAATATTGACCGTCATGTTAAGCAAATATTTGCTCCCTATAATGGCTGCTTCAAGGTGCTTCACACTTTGACGACTTGTGTTTCGTGCTTTCACAGTATATTAAAGTTGATTGCACAATTGTATGGGAAACTATATTAAATCTTGCGAAATTTTTCGATGAACTCGGAAATCCCGGGATCCTGGGAATCAATATTTCTGTTCCCGGGATCCGGAAATCCCGGGAAAAGGTAATTCCCGGGAAATCGTTCCCGGGATTTCAAACCCTACCAAAAACCTTGATAATAGCTGTTATGCGCTACGTAGAGGTTAAATCATGGTAATTGGAGAAATCTAAAAATACGGTTGAATTGTTCTCATCTTTTTCTTTGATAAACAATTCCAAGCAGCATAGGACAACGATTTTATTTGATCTCTTTTGATCTGGCTGAAACTTTGCAAAGATGCTTCTAAGGACTGGCGATGTCATTTTGTGCTATTAGTGTCTTTCTTATTTTTTTTTTTCAAATAAAAACTACAAAATAATCCGCTAAACATTGATGGTTGTTTGATCATGCAGAAAAGAGAAATGAGTGACAACTTTCAAAAAAACCTTTATTTATCTGACCCAAAATGGTTTGCTTGATTTTTGTGATGTCTTCAGTAGAGTTTTAGATAGCATTGCTTTCATTCCAGAAAAAATATACGCTAAATGAATAGAAATTTTCTTCTCAAAAATAAAAAACGTTTGAATTATAATTACTAATTAAATAGGGCATCGAACGTTTTCGGCAGTGCTTTTTTTGGTAGGTTTTCTCTTATACAAAAACCTGCCGAAGAAAACTACTGCCGAAGACGTTCGATAGCCTATCTCTACATTTTATACCTAAGAAAACTAAACATTGTTTGCCGTTAGCTTTTTTTTTAAGGACAAAACTATCAGCAACAAAAAAGCAGCAAACATATAAATAAAAGAGGTGAGTGCCTGTTAGAATAAATAACTAAAAATAATGTAGATATTTGTAGTAGTAACACCCTTTCGGAAAGAATACACATTTGGCATGTTTCCAATGAAGTATCGTTATCCGACCACAGGCACATTTTATTTGAATACAAAATAAAAGATATTCTCAAAGAAACGTTCAGGGACCCCAGGAAAACTAACTGGGGGCTATACTATTCCAATCTATTAGCAGAAGGAAACTTCCCGGAAAACACCATAACCACACACAAAGAACTTGAAAATGTCTCTGTTCAAGTAACAAATAGAATCATTCAAGCGTATAATAACAGTTGTTCGATCAGGACTCGATCAACAGACAGGGATGTTCCATGGTGGAACGCCAGATTGGATATTTTAAGAAAACAGGCACGAAGAGAGTTCAATCGAGCAAAGCGTACTTCACAGTGGGATGCATATAGGGAAGCTCTTACTATGTAAGTTACGTTCCGACTTGGCTGTCAACGTTTTTTAAAAAACTAAACCATTTCGGTACGGAGCTCAAATGAAACTGATTTTATTGAATTCGATTAATGGTGCTACAGGTTGCACGAGTTACAAATAATGTCTACGCGACACATTCCGTCGCCCTAGCACTGCCTACCTTCTGACTTAGCAAAAAATATGTTTGAAGCTCGGTGCGCTGGGTTGCAAGTTCCTCCGGTGCCGTGTACCGTCCTTCGGTGGTAACTACTCCCCTTCTAGTGTTGAGCCTCCTGGGTCAATGGTCCGATTCCTAATATTTCGATAGCCTATCTCTACTTTTGATACCAAAAAAAAACTAAACATTGTTTGCAGTTAGCTTTTTTTTTAAGGACAAAACTATCAGCAACAAAAAAGCAGCAACAATATAAATAAAAGAGGTGAGTGCCTGCTAGAATAAATAACTAAAAATAATGTAGATATTTGTAACAAAGGGACTGATTTCACTTTAATGAACTCAATAAGACAAGAGGTCTTAGATTTAACACTCTGTAGTAACACCCTTTCGGAAAGAATACACATTTGGCATGTTTCCAATGAAGTATCGTTATCCGACCACAGGCACATTTTATTTGAATACAAAATAAAAGATATTCTCAAAGAAACGTTCAGGGACCCCAGGAAAACTAACTGGGGCTATACTATTCCAATCTATTAGCAGAAGGAAACTTCCCGGAAAACACCATAACCACACACAAAGAACTTGAAAATGTCTCTTTTCAAGTAACAAATAGAACCATTCAAGCGTATAATAACAGTTGTTCGATCAGGACTCGATCAACAGACAGGGATGTTCCATGGTGGAACGCCAGATTGGATATTTGAAGAAAACAGGCACGAAGAGAGTTCAATCGAGCAAAGCGTACTTCACAGTGGGATGCATAAAGGGAAGCTCTCACTATGTAAGTTACGTTCCGACTTGGCTGTCAACGTTTTTTAAAAAACTAAACCATTTCGGTACGGAGCTCAAATGAAACTGATTTTATTGAATTCGATTAATGGTGCTACAGGTGCACGAGTTAAAAATAATGTCTACGCGACACATTCCGTCGCCCTAGCACTGCCTACCTTCTGACTTAGCAAAAAATATGTTTGAAGCTCGGTGCGCTGGGTTGCAAGTTCCTCCGGTGCCGTGTACCGTCCTTCGGTGGTAACTACTCCCCTTCTAGTGTTTAGCCTCCTGGGTCAATGGTCCGATTCCTAACGATGGCGGTTGATAGATTAGAATTGGTTTGGTATTTCCGGCCTCTACTGGTTGGTTAGCTTTGGATTCGTTTATGATGACTGCAGTGGTATTAAATTTTGTCTTGGATATAATGTAGATGATGAAAAACGCTATTATGGTGAATGCACAGATAACCCTCCAATTAGGGTCCAATGATACGTTTTAGATGTTAATTGCAGGTTTTCTAGATGTTCCAGATTTCTAAGGTGTAATTTGCGTAGCGTGTGGATATCGGTAGGATATTCAATTTGGTGTTGGGTTACCTCCAAGAGAAGGCAGATATAGAGGCTGTTGTACGGTTTTAATCACATGATTCCAGAACGAGAAGTTCTGAATCGCAACTGAACAATTTTGTTAAGTGATCAGAAATGATCCCTGTAGTTTTCGGTCGGATACTCCACAAGTATTCCGTAGCGTGTCGTTTACTTCATTTAAAAGCAGTGTGGTTTGACTCATTTCCGTTACGATTTCGTGGTGTAGTATTTGTTCGTAGCTGCACTCACTATTTCGTCCAGTGATAATGTTGAATATGCAATCGTCTTCAGTGACATCTTTAAGATCTGATAGGTTGCACAAACTCCAGTTGCTTAACTGTTTGCAATGGTTGTGTTTGAGAAAAAGCTTACCATTGCCGTAGAGATATTCATTACCGTCCTATGAATTCTATTTCGTCTAGACTGAGCATTCACTATTTGTCAATTGGAGTTTAGCCATTAATATCGAATTTTGGATGTTAGATATCTCATCGTTTAAAGTTTACAAGTGTAATATGATATTCAAGATTTCGTATCCTTTATCTATCGCGAATCCTGTTCTATTATCCATCGTGATAAGCTGATTGATTGCTTCTGTTATGTTATTGATATCCTGATACAGTTCTGTGTTTATGAAAAACTGCTTGTTATTATTTTGGCTGAATTTACCAATGTCGTAGTTAATTATTTTCAAATCGTGGGCGTCTGGGGAGCCGGACATCCATTTCCAGGCGTCCCATCGTTTGGTTCGTCTGCGTGAAGGTTGGATTTGTTGTAGGTTTGTCTCTATTTCGAGAATTTTTTGTCTGAGTGTTGTTGTGATTTCGTCGTCATCTTGGCGTAGAAGTATTTTAGTCTTGACATCTTGTACGGTCTGACTGATTTTTGTGACATTGATTTCGTGTATAATTTTCCCATATCCTTCTATAATTTTGCAATTTTCTAGGTGAACTACTGCTACGTGGTCCTGATTAACATCATACGGAATGTTCCTACCTGATCCCGATCGGATCCTGGAATTATACGTAGATTTATATTTTTTACATTTGTTTTGTACAATTTTGCTCCGGCTTTGTTCTGAAAGGTTACTTCTTTATTGGTTTGAACGTGCATCTTTTTGAAAGGTTTTTTATGTTTTGGTTTTATAATCTTATCATTGACGTAAACTGGTTGGCCTGTTTCTAATGTTGGTGGCGGCTGTCTAGTTCTATTAACATTTTCTAATTGTTTCGCTTGGCTTTCTTTGAGTCTAACAATGACTTCGTCGTATGTCTTTTGTCGAATCTGTTTTAGTGCGTCAGTGTCAGTCTGTGCGTTGGGGTTTCTCTGGATGCCAAAAAGGATTTCTTTGGGTGCTTTCAAGGTAGATGAATGAATGGAATTATTGTATTTTTCGACGACTATTTGAATTATGTTACGGGGTGGTAGTGATGGAGTTAAATTTTTCTGAATTCTGTAGAGTTCGATGATAGTCGAATGAAACCGTTCCACCGTTCCGTTCACTTCGGATTTACTGTTGGGTGTGAGATAAATTTGGATATTTAAATCTAAAAGTTTTCCACGGATATCGGGTGATTGAAAAGCTCGTTCGTTGTCCATGACAATGGAACGGGGAACGATGAAGTTAGTGACAGTTTCCCATATAGCTTTTCCAATGTGAACAGCGTGTCTCGATCTGATAGGAATCATTCGTCAATACTTGCTGAATTTATCATCATCAATGTACACAAAGCATCGTTTTCCGATGTGTTCTCTTAACACGTCGTCGATCGCGCGCTGGAAAATAGCGGGCGCATTTTTAGGCCGAATGGTATACTTAGAAATTCGTATTTGCCATAATTCACTAAAAAGGGGGAATTTCTATATCTACATCCTCCAGCTTGATCTGGTGGAAGCCAGATGCAAGGTCCAAGGTAGTAGAGTATTTGTTTCCGCTTAGCTGGTCGATGGTGTTCGTAATTTCCAGCATCGGATACTTGTCTGACATTGTTTTGTCATTAAGTTTGCGATAGTCGATTACGAGCCTAAATTTTTTTTTCGCCTGAAGCATCATCTTTCTTCGGAACAATCCAGACGGGAGAGTTCCAGGCTGATCTGGAGGGTCTAATTATTTCATCTCTGAGTAATTTTTTAATTTGTTTCTCGACTTCCGATTTGTATGCCATGGGATATGGATATGACTTCTGATATACTGGTATGTCGTCTATTGTTCTGATTTCGCATTCGACGTTGGTAGTGTTTAATTTTGGTCGGGGCAGTGAAACACTTGAGCAAAATTTCCTATGATCGGGACTAAGCCTTCTCGTTCGGTTCTCGTTAAATGGGCTATTCTGATTTTTCCTGTCATACTTTATGTATTCAACACTGTTTCTCTCTTTGTCGCCGTGGGATAGTAAAATTTCAGAGGTACACTTTTTATGAATCCAGAGTCACTTTTTATCTGCAATATTTGTTCGCCTGTAATAAGGTTGAATCTTTTTCCGAAAATAATTTCTGTACCGATGATACCATCGAAAAAGGTATGAAAATCGAAAACTACGAAGTCGTACACTTTCTGCATTTACGGGTGGAAGATGTTTAATGAAATTTTTTTGTTAACTGTTTCAGTTCCTGTAACTCCTTTAATATTTTGCTTGGGTGTGACTATAATTTTTGAACTGGAGGTTTTCGCCCATTTATTCGAGATGACATTTATGTTGGCACCGCAGCCGATAAGCATTTTAAGAATGCCTTTCGTTGTCGGCACTTCAATATACGGTAAGCATTTGGTCTTCGATTTTATTTGGACCATTTGCTCGCCTATTTGCTTTCTTCTAAAAATTTTGTTTCGTCAGTCTCGTCAGTATCAAATTGTGTATTGGTCTCTGTTTCTTCCTGCGGCGGTTCAAGAGCATCGCATTGCTCTTCGATTTCGTAACCCTCGTTGGCCCATTTTTCAAGATATTCGGTTCTTTCATCAGCGTTTAATACATTTGCAAATCTTTTGGGTGCTGAATTATGTGCCTGCATTGAGTCGGATGCTGGTCGTGTCGTTTTAAATGTCGGTGGGTTGCCGTAGTTTATTTGTCGTGTTCTTATAGAATTGTCTACTTCCATTGGCTCGGGTCGGGGTTGTAGTGGGTATAAAACACAAGAAGGTTGTATGCAAAGCCACGACCGCAAGGTTGAAGTAGAATACTTTTACAAGAAAGATAACCCGGCTGCTTGCGTGTCAGTTGGCAGTATTGTAATTTCTTTTTGTCTGATATTTTGAATGAAGTTCATTGAATATTCTTAAATTTTGTGCAAATGAGACGTTGAAGTGCTGCCGAATTGTAATATGCACATTTAATACGACATCATTAAACGGGAACGAAACAAAGGCTACGGTTATGCAGAACGCGAATGCCGGCGCGATGCGATTCGCCTTACCGTGGTGAAATGTACAGCTCTTTTTAAGGCGAAGTAGAGCTATACATTTCAACAGATTTCGTCTTGCCGAATCGCATCGCGCCATTATTTGCGTTCTGCATGACCGCAGCCAAACACTAAGCGACGTAAACACGTAATAATAATCAGAGTATGCATGTAGATGAAGATAATTAACTTTGGATTATAGCGCAAAACGAGAAAATATTAACTCTTCAAATAATCATTTGTGTTCTTCAAATTTCAGTTGTTCAATTTAATATCCGATGAAATGTTTGTTTATTATCTGATGAAGCTCTTATATAGGCCAAATGATGCATTCCCAATTTACTAGGTCCATAACTCTGCCGACCGTGCTTGGGAAAGCGCGGTATAACGACCAATCAGAGGTCAAATTTTGTGTTTTGACATGGCTTAAGAGTTTTCAATAGTACAATATAATGATACAATTGCAATTTCATGCATTTGGTAGGAATCTTAGAAGATTTTCTAATCGATTGCTGCAAAAACGAAGGAAATCCATCGAAAACTAACCGATTTATTAGCATTTGAAATTTTTCTCACTTTTTTCAGTTTTAGATTTTCATTTCACATCCCTATGTAGCCGAACTTCCTGAGAGAAGTATTCTAATTCAAAATTAAATCTTCATTAATTCATTTGTTGTCCTTATAAGGACAATTGTTCAATTTGTCATAGGATGTAGTGTTTATCTAACATCTCCGTGTTACCTTGATAGTGAGGACTAAGGCGCACGGTCAACACAGTGAGAAAGGTGTTTTCACATTGGAAACTAGACACGGCTTGTTGGCAAATGCATCTACCGCTAATACCACCGCTATCATACGAAAGCGCGTCGTTTCATGTGGGGAATATCAACAACGAAAAATGACGCGCGTCTAAGCATAACCCGAACTGTTTCGCCGTGCTGCTCCCATTTACCTTTACATCGGCCTCAGGGAAGTACCGGCTGCATCTGCATCTACCGCTGAGGCTGTCACTATACTGCTATTGGTACCAAAAGCTATTAACTCTTCAAATAAGTGTTTTATTTGTTCTCAAAAGAACAATTGTTCAATTTAAAATCGGATTTACGCAATCGCATCTCTGTAATATTACCGACAATAATATTCTTCTAAACAAAATGATACAACTTTCCCATTAGGCCTCTGCCATAATAGACGCGAAAAGCGACGCGAACCGATTCGCTCGGCTGTAGGTTGCTTTTACCCATGCTGAGCAACCTAAGCTGAACAGCTAAAGCCCTTTGTCTCCCCGGGACCGCCGTTAGGCATTACTTCAGGGAGAGGGCCCGTCGTGCTTTTCGCACTTACCTCTATGGGTAGCAGAGCAGCCTATACAGGCCAGTTAGTTAACCGTTAACTAACTGGGGCACGTCGATGGTTTCCCGTCGATTGGTGCCCTGCAAAATACTAACGATCTGTGATGCTGCCGTGATGACCGCATCCCAGATTTCCCTATTTTCGCACATCCTACGCACTATGTTCTCTGGCGTGGTGTCCATCCCACTTATTGCCAGCATTTCGTACCGTACCCGCTCGAAGCGCGGACATGTGAAGAACACATGCTCTGCGCTTTCTTCCGCACCCGTACAAGCGGGGCACATAGGGGACTCGGCGTACCCGAACCTATGCAGGTACTGCCTAAAGCAGCCATGGCCTGACAGGATCTGTGTCAGATGGAAGGTTACTTCCCCATGGTGCCTATTAATCCAGCCAGCTAACTCTGGAATGAGTCGGTGTGTCCATCTACCTTTTGTAGTGTTGGACCACTCCCGCTGCCACCTGGCCATTGAGGATGACCGTATGGTGTTGCGAATACCCCTCGTGTCGCGTTGGTCGAAGCATTCTACATCCTCTTTGACGATGATGCTGATGGGCATCATGCCAGCCAGGACGCAAACCGCCTCGTACGACACTGTTCGGTATGCGCACGCGACCCTTAGGCACATTAGCCTGTACGTACTCTCGAGTTTGCCGCGATGGCACGAGGTACTCAATACCTTGGACCACACTGGTCCTCCATACCTGAGTATGGACGTGGTCACGCTAGCAAGGACTTTGCGCCTGCTGCTACGAACCGCTGAGCTGTTTGCCATCATGCGAGACAGCGCTGCCACAGCCATGGAAGCTTTCTTGCAGGTGTAGTCGACGTGGCTCCCGAACATGAGCTTGTCGTCGATCATAACCCCCAGAAGCTTCAACGAGCGTTTTGAGGCGATAGTGCATGTACCGGCACTGATCGATGCCTCCTGCTCAGACTTTCTGTTATTTACAACAATAACTTCAGTCTTATGGTGCGCTAGCTCCAGTTTCCTGGAGTGCATCCAGTCTTCCACTACGCGTATTGATAGCGCGGCCTTTAACTCTACCTCTCTAATAGACTCGCCATAGACCTCAAGAGTTATGTCATCGGCGAAGCCCACGATCACCACCCCTGGAGGGAGTGTTAGTTTTAACACGCCGTCATACATAGCGTTCCACAGTACCGGACCCAGGATGGAACCTTGCGGTACACCTGCGGTAACCGGAACGCTTTTCTGACCCTCGTTTGTGTTATACACTAGCACTCGATTCTGGAAGTAGTTGCCTAGAATTTCGTACAGCGACGTCGGCACTCTGAGACTCTGTAGCGCTAAGGCTATGGAGTCCCAGCTGGCACTGTTAAACGCGTTCTTCACGTCAAGCGTGACGATCGCGCAGTAACGAATGCCCCTCCTCTTGCGTTGGATTGCAACCTCAGCCGTTCTGGTGACGGAGAGAATTGCATCCACCGTGGACCTACCTTTTCGAAAACCGAACTGGTTGCTTGATAGACCGTTTTCACTTTCTGTATATTTCACCAGTCTATTGAGGATTACCCTCTCAAGCACCTTGCCCGCCGTGTCCAGCAGGCAGATTGGTCTGTATGCCGATGGGTCACCTGGTGGTTTCCCAACCTTCGGCAACAGCACCAGCCTCTGGCGCTTCCACACGTCCGGGAAGAGGCAGTCGTCAAGGCATTTCTGCATGACCGCCCTGAACAACCCGGGGGCTTCTTTGATGGCCGTCTTGATGGCCAAGTTCGGGATTCCGTCTGGTCCCGGAGCCTTGCCTACCTTCAGGGAGTTTGCGATCTCGATCAATTCATCTTCCGTCACCCTTACCGCATCGTCAGCCTCTGCACGGCTGCCGTCACTCACGGTAGGTGGTGACTCGACAGCCGGAGGCCAGGGACTTGGTTCGTGGCTTGGGAAGAGGCCCTGAATGATCGTTTCTAGCATCGCTGGTGATTGTTCGGCCGGGGCTAGCGCACCTCTAGTCTTGGTCATAACGATCCTGTAGGCGTCACCCCACGGGTTCGAATTGGCACTGGCGCAGAGTCGTTCGAAACAGGCTCGTTTGCTGGCTCTGATTGCGCTCTTAAGCGTTGCCTTAGCGGATCTGAATGCGACACCGCGTTCCGCTCTTTGCTCGTCGGAACGTGCGCGCTGCATCCTCCGTCTTGCACGGAGGCATGCATTGCGCAGGCCTGCTATCGTATCGCTCCACCAGTATGTCGGTGGCCTACCCTCTCTAGGCGGACGAGACCTAGGCATCGTGGCGTCGCACGCCCATGACAGCATCGAATTTAGATGGTCCACATCCGGGAGCAGTTCACCCCCTTCGTGCTTCCATCTAATTGCCTGCCCAAAAACATCTGCATCGAAATGCAGTGTTTTCCAGCCGTAGAAGGATGGAATATTGGCCCTACTCGTTGCTTGCTTCCGCACGCCTACCTCATAGCGGATCGATTGGTGATCGCTATTCGTGTAGCTGTCGTCTACCCTCCAGTTCGTGATCAGTCCCGGGCTGCAGAACGTCACATCGATAATCGATTCGGCACCGTTTCTACTGTAGGTGCACTTTGTACCAACGTTAGCCAAGTCTAAGTTGAGCTTTGCCAAAGCTTCCAACAAGACCTGGCCCCTCTGGTTTGTACAGCGACTCCCCCACTCGACAGCCCAAGCGTTGAAGTCACCCGCAACCACCAACGGCCGTAGGCCCGTCAGTTCCACGGTTGCTTGATCGACCATCTGCGCGAACGTTTCGGTAGACCAACTTGGCGGAGCATAGCAACTGCAGTAGAATACTCCATCCACTTTGGCAATAACGTACCCTTCTCTGGAGGTCGACACAATCTCCTGAACCGGGGACCTGCCTGTCGTGCAAATGGCCGTCTTCCCAGACTTGTCCGATACCCAGTTACCGTTTCCGGTTGGGATACGGTATGGGTCCGAGACGATGGCCACGTCCGACAACGACTCAGCAGCCGCTTGGTGTAGCAGCTGCTGCGCCGCATAGCAGTGATTCAGGTTTAACTGTATCACCCTCAGGCCTGCGGCTTAGTAGCCGGCCGTGCAGCCGGACACTTGGGGCCTCCCATGGCGTGTTTGGCGTCCCGTTTACCGGTACATACCAGACACTTGGGAGGTGCACCGCAGTCCCGTGCCTTGTGGCCTGCGCCACCGCAGCGGCGGCATAAATTGGACCTGTCGGGCCCTTTGCACGACCAGGATTTATGCCCCCGCTCAAAGCACCTGAAGCAAACGTCGGGCTGTTGGAAGGTGCCCAGAGGGCAGACTGACCAACCCACCTTCAACGTGGCCTTCTTCAGGGCCTTGTTACCCTCCGTTAGTGGAAGCTTTATGGTGGCAACCTGGGTGCCGGCCGGGCCCCTGCGGAGACGAACTGCCTCTGCGGTTACTACCACTCCACACTCACGTTCGAAGGCTTGTGCTATGTCACACCCTTCGGTGATCTCGTCCAGGTTTTTAAGCTGGAGAGTCACTTCAGGAGTGAGGGCTCGGATTTTAACCTCCTCGCCTAGCACTTCCTGGGCCGTCTTTTTATAGGCACAGCCCTTGCCCTTCGCCTCTTTGCGGAGTTCGAGGATCATCTCGCCGGTGCGTGACCGACGAATTGTCCTGACGTCCGTGCCGAGGTCTTTGAGCTTGGGATCGCCTCTCATGGCCTTCAAGACTTCGGCGTACTTAGACGCATCGGTCTTGAAAATGAGGGCGTCACCCTTGCTCCGCCTACTCGCCCCTTGCGGCTTCTTATTGCGGTCGCCGCGCTTCGCGCGTCGTTCCCGCTTCTGCCGCTTCTTATTCACCACGGTGGTCCAATCCGTGGCTACGCCGTTTGCCGATTCGCCGTTTGCTGGTTCTTTGCTCGGCTGGACCGACGAGCCAGCTTCATGGCTGTCACCGAACAACCGCCTTCGTTGCGTCCTGGGGGCCGTTTCCCCCGGAGAGCCCCTCGCACGCTTGCCAGTCGGTTCGGTTGAACAGACTTCGGTAAACGATGCTGCAGCTGTTTGTGTGTATTTAGACACAGCTGCAGCACTCCCTTTTTTAGGCTGGTTGAGCCTCGCCTCTAGCGCAAGTGCCTTGCTTTCAGCATCGTTAGCCCGTTTAAGGGCTTGCGAAAGCTCGGACTTCGCGCTGCATACGTTCATACGTAGCAACAGAAGACATTGTTTCAGGTCTTTTGAAATGTTGCTACGTTCGTCCGTGAACTTGAGTATTTCATCAAGTTGTACGGACACCGCCTCCACGCTTGGGAACTTATTCATGTGGCTTTCTACCGCAGAGAGTAGCATAGCCCCAGATATCTGTTCCCGCTCCTTGGCGGTTTTAGGTGTTTCCACCTTGCCACCAGTCTTCGCCGTTCCGGTTGGTGCTGGCTTAGGCGTGCCCGCCTTTGCCCCAACTCGGAACTCCCCTGTCGGTGTCGCAAAAGGTGTACCAACCTGTGCGCCGCCTTTACCGGCATCGGCCAGTCTCGGTGGAGACCGGGCGATGCCCCGCCTGGCAAACGGGTTTACTAACCCGTCCGCCCCATCCACTACCTTCGCCTCTTCGTCGATTTTATGAGTAAACATTTTGGTTAAAAGGGTCCCCCTTCCAGCCGCTATCCTTGGTCATGGTGGAGTGGTCGCCTATATGGTCCCATGGTGGCCTATGCCGGAGCAGTGAGGTCATGGCTAGTGAAGGTCGCCATAGCCCCTCATGAGCAACTATGACGCCTCCCGACCGGCGTAAGTCAGGAAAGGGCATCTGATCCCACTCCTGCCTGATTCCCATCAGGCAATGACCGCGGAACGTACTGGAAGGCCTGCCAGGTTTTACGGGACGGAGACCCCTGCAGCCGTATGCCACCTCGCCGTTTCAAGCCGTTGTCACACGACTTTACTAAGGGAGCTCGGTGCAGGTGCCAGCCCTACGTCGTGGTATAAAATCGTATTCCCTCTCAAAAACCTAAAAAACACAGCGACCAGTACACCATAATTGGGACCTTACTGGTATCAGCCCCAATGGGCAGGTTAGTGCATTTGGATGATGGGAGCGGCACTACACGCTCCGTCGAAGCTGCTTACGGGTGGCCGTGGCTTTTACGGGGAATCGACTGCCCAATGCCCGAAACCCCACCACTCCCTAGGCAAGCTCCCGCTGCCGGTCCAGGACTAATTGATGCTATCACACACCTATCGGTGGTCACGCACGCGTGCATGGCCTCGACGGTCGCCAGGCGTCGACCCGTGGTGGCCTGCAGCTCGGCCAGTCGGCTGTAGGTTGATGTTCAGCCATCAGTAGAGCTGTACATTAACCTACGGCCGAGCGTATCGGTTCGCGCCGCTTTTCACGTCTACTATGGCAGATAGCGAACCTATACATTAGAGAAATGACAAGACACTCACCGTTAAGGCAACTGTCAACATCAAAACGGATAACGGCAATGCAAATTTATACAGCTCGCCCGTTTTGATGTTGACAGTTGCCTTAACGGTGAGTGTCTTGTCATTTCTCTAATGTATAGGTTCGCTAATGGCAGAGGCCTTAGAGAAAGTTGCTGGCTGATGTATTCACTTCATGCAAGCCTGCTGCTGATGCTTCCCGCTACCACACTGAAACAGCATTTTAGTGAACGGAGTGTCGTTGCATCAGCTGACCCTGCTACTATCGATGCTGATATACCCGCTGCAACAGCTACGCTATGCATAGCCATGCCACAGTTGTGGCCGCTATACGCTGGCCCAACTGCTGAGCAACTGCAACGCTATTCGCAGCCATGCCACAATTGTGGCCGCTATCCGCTATCGATGGTACCCACCGCTCGCTCCCGCTGCTGCTAAGGGAGGACTGCTGTCGTCGCTGTTCAGAACTATTATGAGCGGCTTCGACTAAAACAGGCTCTCATAAAGGGATGAAAATAGGAATGAATTATTTTACGTACGTGGTGGAATGATATAACTTGAAAAATATGTGTGACTTCATTCCGGCTCACAGCGATCATTTGATAAGCTCCACCTCTTTTTTCAGTTTCTAAAGTTTTTCCTCAGTTTCGTAGCACGGATGCACAAAAATGATTTCTTGTCGAGCCGGACCGATAGCACTCTCATTGAAGCAACAAAATAACATGTTATGTGTCGTGTTGTGCAGCTTGGTTGAAGAAAATGTTCCCGTCTCCGTGTCGCATGTAAGCAGATTATTGCGTTCAGTAGACAGTAGATAGTGTATCCAGCGAATAAACACCGATGGTGCTCTCACACACGCAACGGTTTTAACCCGTATCTTATTGCGGTTTGTAACATCAAGCGATTTCGTTTGCTCGCTGTTGCGTGTTGCATCATGTTGCAACTTGGCAGCTGGGAGACGACGAAATTCTGTTTATACTGATTGATTGAATCGACTACATATTAGCTCTACATAGTCGAACTAACTGCTTTTGTGAATGCGTACTAACAGGGCAGTTAATTATTCAATGTGGGTTATGCTGATCGCAGCCTTTGCGCTGCCCCTACAGTGGGTTTACTAAATAAAGTGGAAGTAAAAATTAGACAACTACAACAGAATTTGATTGCATCCCGCACAGAATGTCTGCTTGTGTTGATGCCAGAAAATTATTAACCTTCAATTATTTTTTTATTTGCCTTGAAAAAAGCATGTTGCGGTTCAAAATCGGTTGCTAATTACAACCTTTGAGCTGCCCTAACATTGGTGAAATTAAGATCCACGGACAACATGCACTGTGGAAGCGATTTCACATTCAGTAAATTAGACGGGTGCGACAAATTTGAATTGCTAGGATGCAACACAGAATGCTTGCTTGCGTTGACAAAAATTATTAACTTTCAATGACTTGTTTATTTGCCTTAAAAAAGGCATTTTGATTTCCGAAATTGGATTTCCTGATGGCAATCATAATGCTGCCCCAACACGGGGGGAATAATGGCTGTCTGGCGACACACGCTGAGAAAAACCGCGCTGCTCCTGAGACGTGGTGACCAACCACAGGGCTAGTGCTGCTGCTAAGGAAGGACAACTGCTGTTGTCGCTGTCTAGAACTATTATGAGCGGCTCCGGCTGAAGCAGGCTCTTATATAGGCCAAAAAGCATGTTTTCAATTGCAAGGTATATGATCCTGTCGACCGTGCTTGGGAAGCAAGCATATAACGGCCAATCAGAGGTCGAATTTTTCGTTTTGACAAGGCTTGACTATTTTCAATAGTACAATAGTGTGAATAATAAAATTACAATTATCTTATTTTGGGAAGAATCTTAGAAGATTTTCCAATCTATTGCTGCAAGAACGAAAGAAATCCATCGAATACTAACCGATTTATTAGCATTTGAAATTGGACATATTTTTCACTTTTTTCGGTTTTAAATTTTCATTTCACATCCCTATGTAGCCGAACTTCCTGAGAGAAGTAACTTTCTCTTCCGTCGGCGAAGAGTTCTAGAATGTCCTCCACGTCGAGGATCCATTGTGACAAGTTACGCGAATTACCGGTGTAGTCGGGTAGATCCGTCACTATCGTTGGGATTCTTCCTCGTTCAAAAAAGCTCATATTCGCGGCAATTTCGAATCTCCTCACGGGAACCGGTGTGGTAGATGGCTCGGGTGTCGGATTAGCCATATTGAAGGATGTGAATAAATCTACTAATTCTTCCGTTTCAATATTTTTACTGAGAGACAAATTAAAATGAAAACTACACGATTTCCTTATTCTTCACTTTGTTGGTTTTTTTATGTTGCACTTCTTAAAAATACGTTGGGTTTTTTCACTTTGTTGGGTTTTTCTGTGTCGCACTTCTTAAAAATAACGTTGTTTACTTACAATATTATGGCCAGGATATACCACATAAGTATAGCGGGACAACGTCTTTGTCCTGGAAAATACTATTAGTTCCGGGTGCTGGGTCCTTTCGGTGGGTCTCCTCGTCTATCCAAACCACAAATCACGAAGTTGATTCAAGACGGAGCTAGGTCCGGATTTGGTAGATAAAACACTTAGAGCCGCTTCGCGCTCGCGCACTTATACTGTTACCGATTTAAGGTCCCGACTTCGGGCGCCAGTTACGTTCCGACTTGGCTGTCAACGTTTTTTAAAAAACTAAACCATTTCGGTACGGGGCTCAAATGAAACTGATTTTATTGAATTCGATTAATGGTTCTACAGGTGCACGAGTTACAAATAATGTCTACGCGACACATTCCGTCGCCCTGGCACTGCCTACCTTCTGACTTAGCAAAAAATATGTTTGAAGCGCGGTGCGCTGGGTTGCGAGTTCCTCCGGTAACTTGGATAATAAAGAAATAAGAATATACAAACGTAAAAACTGGAGGCACACATGTGAAAACATCGGAAGTACTCCAGTGGTTGCCAGGTTACAGATAGTTTTATCACAGGATCATAATGGTTTAAGCACTTTGAAATATAACAGTGGAACTTACACTTCCACCGGCACAGAAACCTTAAACCTGATGATGGCGGTACACTTTCCAGGTTCCCCCAGTCGTGAGTGAAAGTGCAACTTCCTTGAAATCACATAATAGATCAGAAACGGTCAGCATGATTGATTCCGATGAGCCTAATGTTACTGAGGTGCATCTGGGCCATATACGACCAGAGAGCATATACAAGATCCAGCAAGTCGCATTTTTACTCACGAGAAAGTTACATGGGCAATAAATTCGTTTGAACCATACAAGTCGCCAGGTTCTGATGAAATTCGCCCAATCATGATTCAGGAAAGTAGAGGGAGTTTAACTTCATACTTAACTGAAATGTTTAAAGCAAGCTTGAAACTAAAGTATATTCCAAAAAGTTGGCGACAAGTTCGTGTTTTCTTCATTCCCAAAGCTAATAAAAAGGATAAAACAAGCCCAAAAACATTTAGACCAATTAGTCTTTCGTCGTTTATGTTGAAATTGATGGAATAGCTTATTGATAACTATATAAAGCTAGAATATCTAAAACTAAAGCCTCTAAATAAATACCAATTTGCTTACCAAAGTGGTAAATCTACAGTAACAGCGCCTCATGCGCTAGTAACGAAAATTGAATAAACAATTGAAGTTAAAGAGATTACGTTATCTGCGTTTCTAGACATCGAAGGCGCATTTGATAATGCATCTCATAACTCAATGAAAGATGTAATGAGAAAACGTAACTTCGACATTACAATCGTCGATTGGATATTTGAAATGTTACAAAAAAATAACTTGCAATCATGGAAGCTCAACAGTCACAGTAAAGGCTGCAAAGGGATGCCCACAGGGAGGGGTTCTCTCATCCCTATTGTGGTAATTAGTAGTTGATGAGCTGTTGACGCAACTAGAATCACAAGGTTTTGAAGTAATTGGTTTTGCGGACGATATAGTAGTTATAGTTCGTGGAAAATATGAGCACGATAGACTTCAACATACTCTTAATCTAACCACAATGTGGTGTGAAAAAGAGGGACTATCGATAAATCCGAATAAAACTAATATTAATCCATTCACACGCAGGAAAGAACCTAAAATCCCTGATTTGTATCTCAATGGAACGAGATTAGAACTTTCTCTAGAGCTCAAGTACTTAGAAGTAACTCTTGATAGCAAATTAAATTGGAACTTACACATGGACTAAGTAATAAGTAAGGCTACAAGTGCCTTATGGATCTGTAAAAAAAGTTTTGGTAATAAATGGAGATTAAAGCCGAAAATGGTTCACTGGATCTAACGGCTATCGTCAGACCCAGAATAACATATGCTTCCCTAGTATGGTGGCCTAAGACAAATGTTAAATATGCTCAGAAAAAGTTGGAAAAGTTGCAAAGACTTGCTACGATTTCCATCACGGGAGCAACTCGAAGTACGCCTTCGAAAGCATTAGATGCTTTGTTAAGTATACTTCCATTGCATTTATTTGTACAATTGGAAGCTGAAAAACGCACTAAGGCTACAAAGGACAGAAAAATTCTTTGAAGGAGACCTTAGCGGACACCTTAGTATTCTTAAAAACTTCAAGATCAATGCGCTGTTAACTCATGAAGACTGGATGGATAGACAGTATAACTTTGAATGACTATTCCAAGTGACTGAGCCAAGTCGTACTGAATAGGAATCAGGAGGGCCTAGTATTCAACCAGGCTCAATAGTTTTCTACACGGATGGCTCCAGGCTTAACAATAGAGTTGGGGCTGGTAACAGGTCCTGGAGTCAACATATCTATACCGATGGGTGAATGGCCAACTGTGTTTCAAGCAGAAATACAAGCAATAACTGAATGAGCTATAGTGTGTTTACGACGCAACTATAGACATGCAAATATATGTATTTTTTCGGATAGTCAAGCTGCTCTGAAGGCACTGAAATCCGCTTCCTGTACTTCAAAATTGGTTTTGAATTGTATTCAATTGCTACAACAGGCAGCTAGAAATAATAGAGTGAACCTATTGTGGGTACCTGGACATTGTGGTATTGAAGGGAATGAAAGAGCTGATCTGTTGGCGAGAAATGGATCAACGCAACATTTCATAGGACCAGAACCATTTTGTGGGATTTCAGAATGTGCCCTCAAAATGGAACTCAAGAAGTGGGAAAAATCAACAATAGATAACATCTGGAAAAACAATGAAACAGCTCGACAATCGAAGAGATTTATATCACCCAACAAAACAGTAACTCAAAAACTACTCAATATCTCCAAAAAAGATCTTTGTACCTTCAGTGGCCTTGTGACGGGTCACTGCTGAAGCAAATATTACTTAAAGCAGATAGGTAAGTTGCAAGATGATGCCTGTCGCTTCTGTAACCCAGGTAGAGAAACCTCAGAACATTTACTATGTGACTGCGAAGCACTCTCACAAAAGAGGAAGCAATTTTTTGATAAAAACATATTACAACCATTAGATGTTTGGATGACTTCTCCAAATAAGGCAGTGAACTTTATTCGTTCAATAATACCTTCTTGGGACGATGCCTATAATCAGCAAGTGGAAACCACTCAATCAAATAGTGGTAGGACATCCTGATGAGGCTTACATCAAACGGGGCCCGCCACATTAGATCAAATAACTGGTCGCAGTGGAAAATGTACCCAACAGGAAAAAAAAGGACAAAACAATTATCTAAAACTTTGCCGAAGACACTATATCGATCAAACAAATCGTTTAGAGTCAAAGCTTTCGAGCATGAACATGAGCACGAGCATGATTAACCGCCCGCGGTTGTTACTCCGTTATTGCGAGATCAGCTGTTATTACGTAGAGAACCAACATATGAAGGATGGACTATCAATCATCTTCGTTGTGTAAAAACTGGTGACCTAAATCCTTATACATTGATCACGCCGGGGGTGATATACCCTTGACGATTTTGGGGTCAAATAAATTTATTTTTGAGTGTCTTAGTAGAATGGAGATGAAAATTGAGAATAGGTTATGTTTCCATCTAATTCTATTACAAAAAATCGAATACCCTTTAATCGAATACCGTCCGCAGATACGTATTTCGGTTGCTACATACAACCATCATCAGTGCTTATGTGAACTGTTAAAATAGGGAAAGTGATAAAATTAGGAATTTTATTTTTCAATAAAATTATGGAAAATTGTAAACCAATAATTTAATACGCAAAATAAGCGATTAAAATTACTACAGGTAATCTAATCATTAAAAAAGCAGTTCTATCTCTCTGTCTGTCCCTCTGATCCTCTGATCCTCCGATTATAGACATGGAAACTACTGTACCAATTGGCGTGAAAATTTGTATGTAGCAAGTAAAGCCATTGGCGACGGTCCGACAGTCAACGGGTCGTTAGTTGAGGTCCCGGGTGAAGTCGTCTCCTCGAGCGTCGGTGATTGGCACAACAACAGTGGCGGAACTAGACTGAAGGAAAATAAACGAGAAAAAAAAAGAAAACGCCAAAATAAAACACTGTACAATGGTTTTCAATGTAAACTATATCCAGAAAGATGTTATTCTACACAGAGTTGTGCAAAAGTACTAAAATATTGAATCTAAGTAAAAAATCAGTTCTTTCTGACATTTTATATAATGAAATGTTATATGATGATAAAATCGGGTGAAAAAGGTGATAAAATCGGGGGTAGATGAAACCGCGGGCAGACTAAATTGAGGAGTGATATAATCGGGTGATTACTGTGTTATGCAATACCAACGCCGATCGCATCCGAATTTAGGTCAAAGAAAGAGTGTGTATAGGAATATATTGACGTGATACTCGCTTTATTGGAAGCCGAGAGCACCTCTGCACTTCCACAACACTGAACAGAAAACCAGAAAACACTGGGATGTTGGAGAAAGGGCAAGGTATACAGCAGGACTCGTTTTAGTAAACGATTACTGATTTCGGATGTCAGGTCATATAACCAAAGATTTCGCTCACTAGTTCATTATAGCCGCCTTTACGTGATCCGAACTCATCCTGTTTGAAGTTTTATTATCGCAACAATAGAGCGCACGCGAGAATATCGAGCCTATGGCCAAATTAAAGCAAACTCAAACAGTAGTACATCCACATGTTTGTGATCTTCCTCATACTGAAAACTATTGCACGTTATTTATCTATCTGGAGATAATACGATCACATGGAAGGTATCGACGCGGAGTCTCTAGGGGTACGGTCACACGGACACTTTACTTTCTACCTAACATATCGACTAAAGACGTCTTTCGTATATTCTATTCGTCTAATTCATCTTTTCTGGAAAACCTAAATTAATCCACATAGCGGTCAGATTCAGCCTTTCTCATTCAAACTTATTATTTGTAAAAATAGATTTACATGAATAATAAAGGTATATTCCCTCTTTGGGTTCTAAAATATTGATGTTGTAATTGAAATATTAAATACGAAACTTGACGTAATGTAAGTGCTTAAGAAATGGCGGAATAACAGAAATGTCTTCAAATATCGAACAATTTCATCACGAGCGATACCGGGAACGTTCAAATAGTACGATACCACATTTAAATTATGTTGAGGCCACATATATCGATCGACGCAGGTATAGTTTTATATAGTCTTTGAATTTTTTTTCGTTCCATAACTTTTGAACCACATATCAAGTTGTTATGAAGTTAGTGATTTGTAAGTTTAAGAGATAACTCGTTCGTATGACGCTAATTATGTTAAATTAGTCGTGTAATCTTTGAGAAATAGTCTTTCGTTGTTATTACAATTTAATACATAACGGTTTCTTAAGTTCAATTATAATCGAATGAAATGGGAACGTATAGAGCAGCCGAATTATGAAACCACTTGTTCAATCATAATTCATCTGTTAACCCTTAACTAGCCCGTTCATCTGATATCAATATTGATCAAATCGGTTGTGTAGTTTCTGAGATATTGAAGTTTCGTGATTTTCACATTTCGATACATTACAGATGAAGTTACAGTCCGATTACAATAAAACTCAATAGGGTGTTATGAGGCAGCTGGAACTCTCATTTGACACTAATTTTGTGAAAATCGGTTCAGCCATCTCTGAGAAAAATGAGTGAGTTTAAGTAGTCTTGTGAATATTTTACTTTTCATAGCGGGTTTTCACATTTTTAAACATAACAGGCACAGTAATAGTCCGACTGCAAAACACTGATTTTATGAGAATCGGTCCAGCCATCTCTGAGAAACATGAGTGAGATTAAATAGTCTCGAGAACACGTTTCTTTCCATAACTTTTGAAACGCATGTCCAATCTTTATGAAATTCGAAAAATAAGGGTTTTTTAGGTACACAGTACCAAAAACTGAAATTCACAACTAATACAAAAGAAAGCACACAACGGTTTCTAGCTCATAAAGTGAAAAGCATATACAATTTCAAACCGTTAATAATGCACAGTACAAAATCGTTCAAAACCATGTAAATTTGTACGTTAAGTGATGTAAACTTAAAACTTTGAATATAAATTTGTGTGACGTCACACCCCGCGCAGAAATACCTTATGTTCCGTCACGCAGGATTTTATCATACGGTACATTTTAGCTTAGTCCGAAAGAAAGTAAAGCCTTCTGTTGAATGAAATAAAAACAGGTAGAGTGTAAAAGCGGGACACGGCCGTCCGCCGTTGTCCCCCAAAAACAAGACCAATTGTAAAGAAAACAGGAAAGATCTTGAAGAAAGACCGCGAACGGTTCTGCTATGCAAGCGTTGGCACTTTGTCTTCCGCGATGAATAGTCACTAAAGCCACCGAGGCATTGAATAAACAAAAAAAGAACTCGACAAACGGTAGCGTCGCTCAGCGTCGCCCATGCTCACGCGCGGGTTCTTAGCGCTCACGCTAGCGCACGTGTTTTGGAGCACATGTTATAGCGCTCTCAAGTAGTTAATTGTATGTACTAAAAGTTAAGCACGAGAAAGAGACAGGCCAAGACATGCCATAGGCCAGTATAGAACAGCTAGGTATGTGGTGACCGGATCGAAGGGGAAAAGTCTCTCTCTCTGAGTTACCGGTAGGGTATATTTAAGTAGTGATGTACGAAAAATAAAGTCAGTTAGTCCACCGTTATCTTGTGTATTAATTCCGCGCCAAAGGCGCGTACAGGGATATCTAGTAGAAGAATTCCCTGGTAGGTTATAACCTACACACGTGGTGACAGCGCGTGGTCTTTTCTGCGCCATTGAATCTTTACTTTAATCTTCGGACGTATCTCGGAAGTCAGACGCGGTCGTAAACTCGGTCGTAGTAATCACGCTAAGGGAGCAAAAAGAAAAAGTAGTGGTTTAAATATCTGTGGTTCAGTGAAAAATGAAATAGTTTTTCGGAGTTTTAATCCAAGTAGTGCTCGCGGAGGAAAAAGAGTGTGTTATTTAAAAAAAAAAAAAAAAAAGGAAAAAAAGAGAACTGAAGAAAAAGTACTTAACGATTTATCGAGGTCAGCAGCTTGGAAAGTAGTGCTGCTAGTGAAAGAGAAAAAAAAAAGAAAAACGAAAATCGAGAAAAGACGTTGACAAAAAGTGTTCTCTTTTCTCGCTTTTTGGCATGGAAGTGAACTGAGTTGGTGGCAAACCCAAGCGAGTGACATTCGTATGCGAGGAAAAGGTGCTGTGTTTTGCTGCTGAAGACGACTTGTAAAGTGCGATCGTTTTTTTTTTTCATGTAAGTGTCAGTTTCGACGTTGGCAGATATTCGATATAGTGAATTGTCGTATTAAGTAGGTGCCGAAGTTACGTAGTGGAAATTGAAGTCAACAACGATGACCGGCCCTGTGTCAAGGATACACGGGTGAGTGAGTCATTTCCTTTTTTATTATGCGGCATATTGCAAAAGCAGAATAGGTGTTAGACGGTTATGACCATAAATGTCAAGATTAAAAGAGCTTAAGGATTATGTCTACCAGGAGTACCATAATCTGAGCAATAACATAAACAGGCCGAGAACGCGGGCGGCAGTCGCTAATAGAAGAAAATTATTAAGCGACGCCTTAAACGACTTTTCGGAAATTTTAAAAGAGTATGAAAATTCGAATTTAACGCCAGAACATTGGAATAGATTAACAGATCAGTACACACTTGTTCAATCGAAAGTGTGTCTGGCATTGAAAATCTTAAATAACTCGGCGATTGTTCCTGAGCCAAACAGAAATAGAAGATTATCAGAAAATTGTCTTGAGTTTGAGACATCAGATCTTGCAGAAGATCAGTTTGCGAACTTAGAGCGATCGGTGATTTTTGAAGATCCCCGCTTTCATCGACCCTTGTAGAAACTCAGGAATCAAGGGGCGAGAAGCACACAGTGAATTAACATCTATTGAATCTTTTTTTTAAAACTGATAGAACAAAAAATTACCAAATATAAAACCATTTAGGAGCTATTGACGATAGAAGAGAACGAGGGCGAGATACACATTAGGAGACATAAATGACCTTGGAGACTACATTAGACGAACTACAATCGTAACAATTCTTCAGTGGTTCGTAATAATAACGATTTACAGGTTATCACAGCTACTTGGGTCGAGAGGCCAATTTGTATAAACAATCAATTCGCGCCGCTGCTGCGCGGTTGATTTTATTTCTGAAACGGCAAGCAATAAAACTCTCGGCACGACAAGTGCACGCAAGCGATTTTCGTTCATTTGCCCAACAAAATAATTAAAGTGGCAGAGCGGGAAGCAAACGAGCGGTAACTACGAATTGCGCGCTCACACGTTGCATACAAAAGTTAGTCAGTTGTACTAATTGTCGGGTACGCTGTCTCTGTTTATGAATTTTGCAGTGTTATTACGATCAGCTGTGCCAGCCATGGCCAAGGTCGTATTTTGTAAGCATCAATTTTAATGGCCAATGGTAAGAACGTTTTGCTACCATACATGGCTTACCAGCAGCGGTGAATTGCTAAGAGGGTAAAAAAAAATGGATACATCTATAAGCGCAACGCGCGCAGCGATGGTGACATATCCACCGACAAACGAGTAAATAGTAGCCGACGGCAGAGATATATAATGTTGGAAGTTTACGTTAAAATATTATTTCATTAATAAGGAATGGCACCTTACGCCATCTAATGTAACCATTAACAATCTTTGATTAATTTAACTACACTAAATAGAAATGATTTTTTTTAAATAATCATTTAATTACTATGAAAACCTAAAGTTATTTATTTAATTAATGAAGATAAACGTTGAACCGTTGACACTAAATGGTTCGAAACTTGGTGTTCAGATTTTTTGATGGCGCGACGAAGAAATTAGAGTCGGTCACGCTACGTTATCACATCTGGTCAACAGAATCGTTAGTGACACCTAGAAAAAAAAAGAAGAAGGCTACATAAGCCTTATATAGTCTTATAGTATTTAGTCCGCAGTACCTTTTATTGTTTTTATGAAATATAGATAAAATTTTATATTTATAATGGAGTACACGTTCCCAAAAGCAGATGCCATGCAGGGCATCCCAGAATTTGATGGATCGCTAGACGAACTAGAAGCGTTCGTTTATCATATCGAGCATTTTGCTCGGGAGATACCAGAAGGAGTATCACACGCTCCACTGGTTTACATTGTTCTATTAAAACTAAAAGGCAGAGCTGCTGCCGCAATACATCGAATTAACGCAAATGCTTGGCCACAGGTTAAGCAGAATTTAGTAAAGGAATTTGGGGATATTATACGCATCGAGGCAGTTATAAATCAAGTAGAAACATTGAAACAGGAAGCGAATGAGACCTTTCCTGATTATAAAAAGAGGATATTGAAAATTAAGAAGCAAATCGACTCCTACGAAACTAATTGTACGAAGTCATGCATGATAGTTAGTCTTCGATTACACTTTATGGCGGGTTTGTGTGACACCGCATTGAAAGAAGCTGCTCAAGGTAAACGAGCATTTAAGTTAGAAGAGCTGCTAGATGACTTAGAGGATTACTACCATGAGCGTAATCACATTCTGGAAATAGAACATAGAATACAGGGCCTAGAATTGGTCGAAAGACAGCGCGATGCGCTTAGACAATTTAATAGTAGCAGAAATATTTTTACAATAAATCACAAAGACGCTGATTATAGCAACAGCCGTCTTGGAAGAAATGAATATTATAATTACAAAAATAGAGATAGAATAATTTACAGACAAAACAATTATAACAATATATGTGGATCTAGCGACGGTAATCGATCCAAATACATTTATCGCACAGCGCGTTCCTACCGGCGAAGCCAAGGGGACTACGCCCATGGTTGGAAATATAATTATTATGGTCAAAATCGACCAACTGATAGGAGGTACAGGAATTCGTATACCCGGATGCCTAAGAAAATGCTTATGGTAGCCAACATTAATGAAAGAAGTAGTAATTTTCAAAAAGAAGGTATTTTGGATCCTGTTGCACAGGAATATTTTAACGAGGATTTAGCAGAAATTTGCGAAGATGTTGACTGGCGGAGATGTACCGATGAGCCCAGCAATATAGAAATAGCCGATTGGAGGACCGCATGCAATCACATAAGAGACAACAGTACTTGTGTGGCTAAGCGAGTATATTACGATGTCAGAGGGCACTTAATGTTAACCCTACTGGCTAAGCAGAATGTCAAATTTACGTTGAACCTGATCTTAGATACAGGTGCATGTGCGAATATAATTAATGCACGCATTGTGAATCTTTTGAATGTACCGGTAAATACACAGGACGTAACCACTTTTGGAGGTATCGGCCAAGACATTGTGCGTACCTCAGGTACAATTATGTTGGATTTAATAGTCGGAGACTTTTTGATCCCGACGCAATTTCATATATTAGAAAATTTGCCAAGCGACGGATTAATCGGCGCAGAATTCTTAAAGAGGCATACGCTTCAAATAGGAAATAATTTTGATTACATAGTGTTCAAGAAACACGGAAACAGAAGTCCGGACGACTTGAGTCCGTGGAGTATGCCCAAAGACGAAGTCCTTAGTCAACATGTTTATGTGGCAGCCAGAAATAGAGTTATGGTGCAGAACGAGTTGCGAGATACTAGCAACACAGCCCGCAATGAGGCTGACGTAGACAAAAACGAAATAAATAGAGAGCACCAAACATATCGAAATGAAGAGCCGAAGAACAATTTTCTTGACTCGAAGATTACTATAATGCCCGAGTTGGACCTAGACTCGAGGCTTGACTATGACCTGTTGGAGCACAAGCTGACACCAGAGTCAAAAGGTATTGCAAGAATTGAAAAACTACGGCAAGTGCTGAATTTGGCGCACTTGCCTGATAGAGAATTCAGGACAGTGAAGAATATGGTCGAAAGCTATGCGGATATATTCTTTTTCGAGGGCGACAAGTTAACTACTACTAACGCCGCCGTACACACGATAGAAACTTCATCGGAGGTGCCTATCAATAAGCGGCAATATAGATTTCCGGAGGCCACGAAACGGCACATTAATAAGGAAATCGATAAAATGAGGGCGCAGGGTATTATTAGACCCAGCACTAGTCCCTGGAATGCACCGGTGTTATGTGTACCAAAAAAGCCGGATGCTGACGGAAATAAAAGATACAGAATTGTGGTAGACTTTAGATCATTGAACGAAGTTACCAAGCCGTTTGTATACCCAATACCTCTTATAAATGAGATATTGGATAATGTTGGAGGAGCAAAATATTTCTCCTCAATTGATTTAAAATCGGGGTTCTATCAAGTCCCGATAGACCGCCGAGATGCGGCTAAGACGGCGTTTTCCACTCCCAAAGGCCACTTCGAATTTACACGGATGCCGATGGGGCTAAAGAACAGCCCCTCAACATTCCAAAAACTTATGAATACTGTTCTCTTTGATATAGGGGACGTGAAAGCTTTTGTCTACCTCGATGACATTATAGTTTTCGGTGACACTATCACCGACCATAATGATAACTTGCGAAAAGTATTACAAGCTTTCCGCAAACATAACTTAAAAAAAGAACCATCAAAGTGTCAGTTTTTGAAAAAGGAACTGGAGTATTTGGGTCATGTCGTTAATGAAGAAGGCATAAAACCCACCAATGCAAATATTAAGGCCATTCAAAGCCTTAAGCCACCCACAAACGTAAAAGGTATAAGGTCATTTCTGGGAACAGTAAATTTTTACGGGAAGTTTATCCCCAACATCGCGGAAAAGCGCAAGCCGCTGAATGATTTGTTGAAGAAAGACGCTAAATTTGTGTGGGGAAAAGAATGTCAGGAAGCGTTCGAATTCCTTAGAAACGCACTGATTACAAAGCCAGTTTTAGTCCGGCCAGATTATCAAGACACTTTCGTTATTACGACAGACGCTAGCAATTATGCTATTGGAGCCGTCCTGTCGAATGAAAAGTCCATGCACCGGCCGACCGCGTTCGCGAGTCGTGCACTTGTAGGTGCAGAGACCAGATATCATATCATAGAAAAGGAACTATTGGCGATTGTATGGGCCATAGAATACTTCAAACATCACATTTTTGGTCAAAGGTTTATCGTTTACACAGACCACAGACCACTTATAGCGATTTGGAGGCTCAAAGAGACATCTCCAACGCTGACAAGATTGAGACTAAAGTTGCAGGGTTTGGAATGCAGCATCAGGTATAAACAGGGTAGCGAAAATATAGTCGCCGATTTTTTGTCACGTTTATCAGATGGGACGTGTCAGGGGCAGGAAAGTTCACCCCACAGGCAGATAGCCATGATTACGCGCCAGCAGAAACGCCTGCTAGAGCAGCAGAAGAACGCTTCGGATGATTTGAACGGCACAATACAAGATTTGAGTGCCATAGACATTGCGGACATCGCTGAGGACGAGGATGAGCAACAACTTGTCAACATTTCATATGATGACTTTTCACAGGCATTATCAAATGACCTGATACCAAGTGAGACGGTGGAAGTCTCGAAGAGAATATTGGACGAGAGGAATATCGAAGCTCGTCTTGTCATTTTGAACAGTCGGACGGCGTACAGAGAACTTCAGACACTGTATCAGCTGTCACAAGGATTGAAAGACTACGTAGAGGATGGTGTACTCAAATTTAAAGACAAGAAGGTGGGCGGTTTCATAGTAGACGGCAGCGAAAGTTCATTGATCGATTGCCGGAAATTTTTTTCACAATTTTTAGATAGCTTCAATAAAAGCCCCGCGGCAGTAAAGGCAGCCGGGGTCATTCACCTAATATCATTCAGAAAAATCAAGCAACAGGAAGTTCTGCATATGATTCAGTTCCTAGCGGGTAAGCTAGAAAAACAAATAGTATTATATAATGCTAATAGCGAGCGTACAGTAATTGCGCCAGATCAAGTGGAAACAATTTTAAAGGAATTTCACGATGCACCCTTAGGAGGGCACGTAGGAGCGCGACGAATGCGCCAAAGAATTGGCACACTTTTTACGTGGGCTACGATGAAACGGGATATCGAGAACTACGTTCGGCAGTGTGATTCCTGCCAAAAGAACAAAATTGGAAGATCAAACAAGATACCGATGCAGATCACCACAACCGCATCGGAGCCATTTGAAAAATTATACATGGATATAGTAGTATTACCCGAGTCCGACTTAGGAAATCGTTATGGTCTGGTCATGCAAGACGACCTAACTAGATATTTAACTGTCGCACCTATGGAAAACCAAGAAAGCCAGACGGTAGCGAGGACTTTTGTAGAGAATTATATTTGCAAATTTGGCTTACCGTTGGAGTTAGTTACAGATAACGGTGCGAATTTTGTAAGCACACTCATGAAAGATGTGTGCAAAATTTTGAAAATTAAGAAAATAACGACGAGTCCGTACCACCCACAAGCAAATTTGGTGGAACGATCTAATCGGGAGTTAAAAACTTACCTAAGGCAATTTATTGGCGGAAAACCGCACACGTGGGATAACTTACTCCCATTTTTTACGTTTCAGTATAATACTTCAGTAAACTCATCAACGGGGTACACCCTTTCGAATTGTTGTATGGACGTACAGCACGCATTCCCACCTCCATTTACAAGCGGAATGGAGTGGACAATTTGACATATGAAACATATACACAAGAGATGAAAAAAATATTTTTTGACCTCCACGCGAACGCACAAGCCAACCTGAAAAGGAGTAAAGAGAACCGCAAACAAATTTACGACAGATCATCTAATGATTACAAACCCATGTGGGGTGAACAAGTATTAGTGAAGGCCGTAGCGACTGGTGCAGGCCAAAAGCTTCAGAACATATGGAGAGGACCATATGAAGTAGTGGACATTCCAAGCGAAATGACCACAGTAATTAGAAACGGAAATCGTTTAGAAAAAGTTCATAATAACCGGCTTAAGCGTTATTATGACTGAATATATGAACTTAAACTATGCTTTCAAGGTTAACGGACAGAATATATTTAATGAAATACGATATTGGAGGGCATGAGTTATAATAGCAAGCACCTAAAACTGTATGAAAAAGTAAGGTGGAAGTAAAATATAGGCGTGAAAAAATACGAAAAGTCGCCGAGAAAGATGAATGATTTTATTGAAGAAGCAGAACCAAACGAAAAAAATATACTGAAGTTAAGGCGTGAAAAAAAATAGAAAAAGTCGCCGAAAATATCAAGAGCCTTTCAATGACAGGAATCAAAAGGCGTAACAAGGTTTGAAAAAGGAAATGACGTGAAAAAATACGAAAAGTCGCCGATAGAGATATACAGCCTTTGAGGATACCGGTCAAATGGCATAACACAATTGAAAAAATTAAAATACGAATGGAGGCGTGAGGGACGAGTAACCCAGCCGATAACAGTTAAATAAATAGAAAACTTGGGGAATTTGAATGACTAGAATGACCTGGAATGTGGTGATGGAAAATTAAAGAGTTAATAGAAATTGAAACAGCATTTGTTTGTTTTTTGTAAAATGCAACTGTAAACATGGGAAAATTATATAGTGAACAAAGACCTCTTGAAAACGAGATTTGATTAATGGCTGATGGCCCAATGAGAAAAGAAAACCGATTAATGAAGTATTGGATATTTTTTTTTTTTTTTTCTTTTTTGAAAGAGAGAAAACTTAAATAACGGAAAACAATAGAACTAGGAGAGACTTTGGACAAGAAGGCTAAACCTACCGGACAAGGAGACTGCTGACTTTAGGAGATTCAGACTATTCTAATTTTAGTTAAGGACGAGCGAATGTAGACAACGGGGGTGGTTACCCAAAATGATTGACGGGAGTGCAAATTGAGTGAGAGAAAAACAAGGGAATAACCGGCCCAGGATGATTGAGTGTGCGAGTTTTCGTTTATTTCCTAACCTTCTTATCTTTCAGGAATCTCTAAAGCGGGCGGTCGCACCTTCGGACGGAAGGGGGAGAGGTACTATGCAGGCAACTGCATACTAAGGTGAAGTGTAAGTAAAGTTAGTATGACAGTATGACAGTAGCAAGAGACGAATCGAAAACTAAATAATTACAGACTCAAAAAGAGATACAAAAGATTAAAGAATAAAGCAGATGAGAAAGTGACGGGACTGTTTAGTGCAAATAAAAAAATGATATGAGGTGTTAAGAAGACGCCAGTTATTAGACAACATTGTTTATGAAGACAGAGAAAAACGATGAATACTTTATCAACGCGGTTTGTACAATGAAAGGATTTATTTATGAATCAGACAGGAAATACCTGACAAAGAAAAAAAAATTAAACCAATGCGGTTTGTTCGATGAAAACATGATGAAACAAAGATAGAAAGATGAAAAAATAATATATTGTGCGGAAACAGATTTATTTTATTGAGAAATGTTATTAGAAGAAGGAGTAAAATATTTGAAAAAGACGCAAGATGAAGAAAATATGTAACCAAAGCAAAGAATTGATGCTATTTTATAAAATTGAAGAAAGTTATTTGAACTGTTTTTGATGAAAAAAAAAGCATTAATAATGGGCCACAAGACAAGTTAAACTGGTATTTTAAAGCGGAAAGTAAAAGCCCAATACAGATAAATGGATTAATATGTGTCGAAATGATTTTAAATGTAAAAAAAAACATCAAATATTAAAGTTAGAAAATGCATAATGGAAAAGAAGTAAACAATGCACAATTGAATGTTATATTTGTAAAATCAGATGAATCAAATTCTGAAATACTAAATCAAATCTAATACAAATGATGTACAACTTAGTAGGGGGAAAAAACCGAATTATGTCATCCGAACAAGAAGAGAATACGGGCCTAGATTGTAGGTAGAAGCCTAGGGTAGATAATAGAATGTAGAATGTGTAGAATGAAGCCCGTACGCGAGTGAACAGTAATTTTAAACAGCAAGTGGAAAAAGTAACAAAACGAAAAAAAGAATTGATGAAATAATGGCAAAAAAATAATGCACCACTTGCTAAGTAGGGCAACTAGCATCTAAGAATTTGTGACGGCACGGGCCCCGATCATCGAAGACGACCGAGGTGATTACAACGGATGCTGAGATGGGGCATACCAGGATGCCCAGTACGGCGCAAAAAGGAAAGCAGACGGTTGCGAGGGGAATTGAACGGCGGGTGTCTACGGTCGATATAGAGGTAAAGCCAAACTGTATTACCAAGGGGAGACGAGCAGTATCCAGTTTTTGACCCCTGAAGAGGCCAGATGTGCAACAGAACTCAAACAATGCGGCTCATGGTCGAGCCCGAATCGAGACTTCAGCGCGAAGACGAATATATCAACCTACACAGCGAAGGGCGTAATAACTTGCCCCAAATATATATTACTCATTGAGAGTTATTGACTTCTACGAATAAGGATTGGAGGTCAAAGCCAAACAAGCAAAATGACGCTATAAAATTTTGCTCGTGTTTAATCAACTATGGTCTTTACGCACTACGCTATGAAAATGTGCACACATGCTAGCAGGTAATTGGACACCCCGCGCAGACAGTTAAAGATGATAAACCAAGTGACTGCATTATGCATCAGAGCCAGTGGCAATCTCAAATCTTTTCGCCACACGGCGCGTAACAATACTATTAGCCAAACAAAAAATACAGCCGATCTATGTCAAAGGGACACGGCTAACCCAACATTAAAGTTCAACAACACACTCTGAACAATCGTAAAACAAGCAGCTGAACTGCAGCCTTAAATTAAAGTGCAATGATAACCATTGAACTATTGAAAATAACCCGATGAAGCCTTAAAGATGAGTTCGCGAGGATGACATCACAAACAACCGATGAGAACCTCTACTGCCAGACGCACCCTTCCGTTTCAAACCCCCTGTAACCCGTCGCTTGAATCCGACAGCCAAGCAGCGGATATCTACAAGGCGCAGCGCACCAGGCGAGCGAACACTTGTCAATTTGTTATGAAGAAAATCCATGTCTGAAAACGTTAATTTATGTAGAAAAGATATGTATCACTATTGTAATTAATTGAATTTTACGTGCAAAGGGAAGAAGGAATATCATGAAAACGAATATGTATATAGTAGCATAAAAACGCGAAAAATAATTGTTATGAAAAACACACCTATCGGCCGTCAGAACGGACCATGTGACAATCATCTCTTCTAGATAATGGCCAACTAGGCGGGGTGGCAGATGGCGACCGTGACAGGACCTTATAACCTACCAGGGAATTCTTCTACTAGATATCCCTGGTAGGTTATAACCTACACATTTGCATGCAACTTCACATTATATTCATTTACAAAGCATGTGAATATAATGCGACACGGAATATTACATGGTTTCCAATGCTCCATTTATGTGCATTAAAACAGATGTAATTTTTTTTACTGTGTAGGTCGTTCATTTGAAATTAATTTTGTTCGAATCGGTTGCGTATTTTTTAAGATATTGATGTTTCGTGATTTTTAAATATTGATACATAACCTCTAAACGAGAAATCCGCTTACAATAAAATTCAATAGGGTCTTTGGGGCAAATAGACCTTTCATTTGCAATTAATTTCATTGAAATCGGTCCAGCCATCTCTGAGAAAATCGAGTGAGAATGGGAGAGCGTTACACACTTACACACACACACACACATACAGAAAATGCTCAGCTCGTCAAAGTGAGTCGAGTGATATACGACATTCAGCCCTTTTGAGCACTTTTGTACCTTTAGTTTTTGCAGTGATTGCTATACCTTTCTAGGAGAAAGGCAAAAAGCGATACGATCCCGCGAAACTAAAGTCACAAATATTAAAAAACCTAAATCAATCCACCTAGCGGTCAGACCCAGCCTTTCTCATTCCATTTTTTATTTGTAAAAATAGATTTGCATGAACGCTTCAATCCAATAAATGTATATTCACTCTTTAGGTTCTAAAATATTGATGTTGTAATCTTTACATATAAAACCTAAATTAATCCACCTAGCGGTCAGACCCAGCCTTTCTCATTCAATTTTTTATTTGTAAAAATAGTTTTACATGAACGCTTCAATCCAATGAATGTATATTCACTCTTTAGGTTCTAAAATATTGATGTTGTAATCTTTACATATAAAAATGCAGTCAAGTCTGTCTGTCTGATCCCCATATAGGCCCGAAAACTACCGAACCGATCGACGTGAAAATTTGTATGTAGGGGTTTTTGGTGCCAATAAAGGTTCCTATGATAGTTTGAGACCCCTCCCTCTTCTGGAAGAGAGAGGTCCCATACAAATGAAACATAAATTTCTGCACAACTCAAGAACAAACCAAGCAAATGAAACCGAATTTGGCATGTGGATGTTTTAAGGGGTTACTAATATGTCCATAATAGTTGGATGAAACACAAAGTTGTGCACATCTCGAGAACTAATCAACCAAATGGAACAAAATTTGGCAGGTAAATGTTTTTAGTGTTAACAAATATGTACATAATGGTTTGAAACCCGACTCCCTCTTCTATAAGGGAGGGATCCCATGAAAATGAAACACAAATTTCGCACAGCTCAAGAACCAATCAAGAAAATACAACCAAATTTGGTATGTGAATGTTTTTAGAGGTAACAAATATGTCCATAATGGTTTGACGCCCCTCCCTCTTCTGGAAGTACATGTTTCTTCACAAATTTCTGCACATCTCGCGAACTAATCAACTAAATGGAACCATATTGGTAGGTGAATGTTTTTAGTGGTAACAAATATGTTCCATAATCGACCTCAGACAACATTTTGGATTGTGAGATGGCAACTTCCGGTTTCTGGAAAACAGCCTGAAATGGACGATTTCCATTAAATATTAGTATTTCTGGAACCAGAAAGATGTACAGAAGCTGAAAATTGATCACAGACACAATCTTGAATTTTAAGATGATGACTTCCGGTGTCTGGCAAACAGCCGGAAATGACCAAATACCATTCAATATGAATGTTTTCGGAACCAGAATTACGCCCAGATGACAGAAATTGATTTCACAGGCAATTTTTAAGTCCAAAATGACGACTTTCGGCTTCTGCAGAACAGTCCAAAGTGACCAAATATCACCCAATATGAGTTTTTCTTTAACCAGTATCCTAAATACCATTTTGAAATCCAAGATGGCGACTACCGGTTTGTGAAAAACAGCCTAAAATAAACAAATACTATCCAATATGAGTATCTCTGGAACCAGAATGATGCAGGGAGCTAATAATTGACCTCAGGCACCATTTTGAATTGCTAAATGGCAACTTATAGGCAACAGTCGGAAATGACCGAATAATACTCAATATGGATATTTCCGTAAACGTGATGATGCACAGAAAGAAAACATTGACCCTGGACACTATTTTGAGTTTGAAGACGACCATTTTTAGTTTCTGGAAAACAACCAAAAATACCTCCCAATATGGGTATTTCCGGTGTCAGATTGATGCCAGAAAGTCTGCTGATAATGACAGAATACCACCCAATATGAATATATTAAGAATTAAGGCGATGTACAGAAGCCAAAAGACGAGGATGTTGTCATTTGGATAAAACCAATCATTTCAAACGATTTGTTATTTGACTTTGATCATATCCTATGGCCGATTCGTCGTGCATTTGCAGACTTCAAACAAACCGCAAGGAATCAATGGAACGTTGAAATAGTACGACACCACATATAAATTATGTTGAGCCAACATATATCGATCAAAGCAGGTATAGTTTTAAATAGTCTTTGAATTTCTCTTCTCTCCATAACTTTTGAGCCACATATCAAATTGTTATGAAGTTTGTTATTTGTAAGTTTGAGTGATGACTCGTTCGTATGACACTAGTTATGTTCAAATAAGTCATGTAATTTTTGAGATAATAGAGTTTCGTTGTTTTATTAACAATTTAATTTAATTTAATAACGGTTGCTTAAGTTCGATTATAATCAAATGAAATGGGAACGTGTAGGGCAGCCAAACTTTGAAACCACGTGTTCAATCATAATTCATCAGTTAACCCTTAACTAGCCCGCTCATCTGATAATATTAATCAAATCGGTTGTGTAGTTTCTGAGATAATGGAGTTTCGTGATTTTCACAAGTCGGCACATTACAAATGAAGTTACAGTTCGATTACAGTAAAATTCAATAGGGTCTTCTGAGGCAGCTAGACCATTCATTTGACACTAATTTTGTGGAAATCGGGTCAGCCATCTCTGAGAAAAGTGAGTGAGTCCAAGTAGTCTTCGGAATATGTTCCTTTGCATAGCTGGATTTCACATTTTTAAACATAACAGGCAAAGTAATAATTCGATTGCAAAACAAATCAATAGGGTCTTATGGGGCAATTAGACCTTCCATTTGACACTGATTTTATGAAAATCGGTACAGCCATCTCTGAGAAACATGAGTGAGATTAAACAGTCTTCAGAACACGTTTCTTTTCATAACTTTTGAACCACAAGTTCAATCTTTATGAAATTCAAAACTTAAGGGTTTTCTAGGTAGCATGTTCTTTTGAGACCAATTTTGTTCAAATCGGTTGTGTAGTGTCTGAGATATTGATGTTTCATGATTTTCACATTTTTAAACATAACCTCTAGCTAAAAATCCGATTACAATAAAATTCAATTGGGTCTTATGGGGCAACAAGACCTTTCATTTGCAATTAATTTCATGAAAATCGGTCCAGCAATCTCTGAGAAAAGTGAGTGAAAATAAAAATCTGCACATACACACACACACACACACACACACACACACACACACACACACACATGCACACACACATACAGAAAATGGTCAGCTCGTCGAGCTGAGTCGAGTGATGTATGCCGTTCGGCCCTTTGGAGCACTTTTATACTTTCGGTTTTGCAAGTGATTGCTATACCTTTCTAGGAGAAATGCAAAAACAGGTGGAATCTCAACAACGATCAGACAATGATCTTAACAAGCATCAGAGTTTAGTATCTATATGAGTATAAATGAGCGGCACAAACGATCTCGTAAACATCAAGCGCGCCGTACACACGGGTTATAATTAAACTTTTTGCCTTTCTCCTAGAAAGGTATAGCAATCATTTGCAAAACCGAAGATATAAAAGTGCTCCAAAGGCCGAATGGCATATATCACTCGACGAGCTGAGCATTTTCTGTGTGTGTGTGCGTGTGTGTGTGAGTTTGTGTGTGTATGTGTGTGTGTGTGTATGTGTGTGTGTATGTGCAGATTTTTATTCTCACTCACTTCTCTCAGAGACGGCTGAACCGGTTTTCACAAAATTTATTGCAAATGAAAGGTCTTATTGTCCCATAAGACCTTATTAAATTTCATTGTAATCGGGTTTTTAGTTTAGAGGTAATGTATCAAAATGTAAAAATTATGAAACATCATTATTTTTAAAACCACAAAACCGATTTGTACAAAATCGATCAGAAATGAACAGGCTACCTAAAAACTCTTACCTTTTGAATTTTATGAAGATTGAACTTGTGGTTCAAAAGTTATGAAAAGAAACGTGTTCTGAAGACTGTTTAATCTCACTCATGTTTCTCAGAAATGGCTGGACCGATTTTCATAAAATCAGTGTCAAATGGAAGGTCTAGTTGCCCCATAAGACCCTATTGGTTTGTTTTGCAATCGAACTATTACTTTGCCTGTTATGTTTAAAAATATGAAATCCAGCTTTGGAAAGGAACATATTCCAAAGACTACTTGGACTCACTCACTTTTCTCAGAGATGGCTGACCCGATTTCCACAAAATTAGTGTCAATTAATAAGTCTAGCTGCCTCATAACACCCTATTGAATTTTACTATAATCGAACTGCAACTTCATCTGTTATGTACCGAAATGTGAAAATCATGAAATTTCATTATCTCTGAAACTACACAACCGATTTGATCAAAACTATTATCAGATGAGCGGGCAAGTTAAGGGTTAACTGATGGATTTTGATTGAACACGTGGTTTCAAAGTTTGGCTGCCCTATACGTTTCCATTTCATTTGATTACAATCAAACTAAAGCAACCGTTATTTATTGAATTGTTAATAAAACAACGAAAGTCTATTATCTCAAAGATTACATGACTTATTTGAATATGAATAGTGTCATACGAACGAGTTGTCTCTCAAACTTACGAATAACAAACTTCAAAATAATTTTATACGTGGCTCAAAAGTTATGGAAAGAAAAGAAATTCAAAGACTATTTGAAACTATACCTGCTTTGATCAATATTTGTGGCCTCAACATAATTTAAATGTGGTGTCGTACTATTTCAACGTTCCAAGTTCATTGATTCCCTGCTACGTGTTTCAAGTCTATAAATGCACGACGAATCGGCCTAGGATATGATCAAAGTCATATAACAAATCGTTTGTAATGATTGGTTTTATCGAAATAACATCATCCTCGACTTTTGGCTCTTGTGCATCGCCTTAATTCTGAATATATTCATATTGGGTGGTATTCGGTCATTTTTAGCAGATTTTCTGGCATCAATCTGACACCGGAAATACCCATATTGGTTGTTTTCCAGAAAATAAAAGTGGTCGTCTTTAAATTCAAAATGGTGTCCAGGGTCAATGTTTGGTTTCTATGCATCATCTCGATTACGAAAATATCCATATTGAGTATTATTCGGTCATTTTCGATTGTTTCCTAGAAGTTGCCATTTAGCAATTCAAAATGGTGCCTGACGTCAATTGTTAGCTCATTGCATCATCCTGGTTCCAGAGATACTCATATTGGATGGTATTTGGTTATTCTAGGCTGTTTTTCACAAACCGGAAGTCGCCGTCTTGGATTTCAAAATGGTAATATTTTCTGGCCTCTGAGCGTCATTCTGGTTGAAGAAACTGCCATATTGGGTGTTATTCGATCATTTTCGGCTGTTTCCCAGGAACTGGGAATCGCCAACCTAAAATCCAATATTGGGTTTGTGGTCGGTTTCAGCTGCTGTGTATCATTCTAGATCTGGAGATACTCATGTTAGACGGAAATCGGCCATTTTTGGCTGTTTTCCAGAAACCTTAAATTGCTATCTCACAATGCATAATGGTGTCTTAGGTCAATTTTTAGCTTCTTGCAACTTTCTGGCTCCGGAGATACTCATATTGGGTGGTATTTGGTCACTTTGAGCTGTTTTTCAGAAACCAAAAGTCGTCATTTTGGACTTTAAAATTCCTGTGAAATGAATTTCGGTCATCTGGGCGTAGTTCTGGTTCCGAAAACATTCATATTGAATGGTATTTGCTTATTTCCGGCTGTTTGCCAGACACCGGAAGTCACCATCTTAAAATTCAAGATTGTGTCTGTGATCAATTTTTTGCTTCTGTGCATCTTTTTGGTTCCGGAGATACTCATATATAATGGGAATCGTCCATTTCAGGCTGTTTTCCAGAAACCGGATGTTTCCATCTTACAATTCAAAATGTTGTCTGAAGTCGATTTGTGGCTCCAGTGCATCATTACGATTCCGGAAATACCCATATTGGGTGGTATTTGGTCGTTTGCCGCTGTTTTTCTGAAACCGGAAGTCGCCAGTTTGGATTTCATAATGGCATTTGGAAACTATTTCTGGATTTTGAACGTCATACTGGTTTAGGAAACATTCATATTGGGTGGTATTTGGCCATTTCAGCTGTTTTTCAGAAACCGCAAGTCGCCATCTTAGAATTCAAAATGGTATCTGTGGTCGATTTTAGCTCCTGTGTATCATTCTAGATCCGGATATTATTATATTGGGTGGACATCGGCCATTTTTGGCCGTTTTCCAGAAACCGGAATCTACCATCCTACAATCCAAAATGTTGCCTTAGGTCGATTATGGAACATATTTGTTACCACTAAAAACATTCACCTAACAAATATGGTTCCATTTAGTTGATTAGTTCGCGAGATGTGCAGAAATTTGTGCAGAAACATATGCTTCCAGAAGAGGGAGGGGCGTCGATCCATTATTGACATGTTTGTTACCTCTAAATCGATCTCTTATTCACATACCAAATTTGGTTGTATTTTCTGCATTGGTCCTTGAGCTGTGCGAAATTTGTGTTTCATTTGTATGGGACCTCGTGGAGCTGCGTAGCCGCAAAGTTACAGAGTCCGCTTTGTCAAGCGGATGATCGTGGGTTCGAATCTTAGTAGAATCAGGCCATCCGATGTCAAAAAGGACTTAAGCATGGGTTTATTCTCAGGCTCTCCACCAGTTATCCTTCCTTTACGCTGGAATCTACAAATACCTTTGCGTGACTTCCTCTTAACGAAAAATAAGTCCCTCTTATCAATAAAACTGGCCAGAAGGACGCACGACAAAACTTCTCCAGGGAATTATAATTGGTGATATTTGGCAAGAGGAACGAGTATCGGTATAGTAGAACAGTAAGAGTGTAAGGAAGAGTAGCACATTACACACAAGCACTGATGAACAATGATAATAATCATGCCACTTCTCAATAGAGGTATTGCTATTAACAGAAGTGCGGGATACAGCAGACACCCGGGCATATCACACAATAGATTTAAGATTCTGGTCGCAGTGAGGAAGCCCATACAGGAAAAAAATGGGACCTCTCCCTTATAGAAAAGGGGTGTCAAATCATTATGCACTTATTTGTTACCTCTTAAAACATTCACCTACCAAATTTGGTTTTATTTAGTTGGTTAGTTCTCGAGATGTGCAGAAATTTGTGTTTCATTTGTGTGGCACCGCTCCCTTCAAGAAGAAGGAGGGGTGTCAAAATATTATGGACATATTTTTTTATTATTAAAAACATTCACCTGCCAAATTTGGTTCCATCGAGTTGATTAGTTCTCGAGATGTGCCGAAATTTGTGTATCATTTGTATGGAACCCCTCGCTTCCAGCAAAGAAAGGGGCGTCTAACTATTATGGACATATTTGTTACCCCTTAAAACATCCACATGACAAATTCGGTTTCATTTGCTTGGTTTGTTTTTGAGTTGTGCAGAAATTTATGTTTCATTTGTATGGGACCACTCCCTTCCAGAAGAGAGAGGGGTCTCAAACTATCATAAAAACCTTTATCCGGTAGTTTTCGAGTTTATATGGATCAGACAGACAGACAGACCTGACTACACTTTGATATGTATAGATTACAACATGAATTTTTTAGAACCTAAAGAGTGAATAAACATTTATTGGGTTGAGGCGTTCATGTAAATCTATTTTTACAAATAATAAGTTTGAATGTGAAAGGCTGGGTCTGACCGCTAGGTGGATCAATTTAGGTTTTTTAAGCGTAGAATTGTCAAAACATCTACTCTGCGAATGCCGAGTATTAAAACAACGCAGATTGCGTATCTTCGGTAAGGGACACATAGAACCTACCGAAATTCGGAGGAAAAGCCCTGGTGAGGTAATAAATTTCATACGGAGTGCGTTGCCCAACTGGGATAAATGTGCAATGTAGCAAGGAATCAACTCGCCAAATAGTGATGTACCTGCTCGTACGCACTTAGAGTAAGGTGAAGCATACCACAATAGATCAAACAATGGTCGCAGTGGTTCAGTCTTTTACAAGGAAAAAAAGCGTAGAATGGTGGATAAAAATTTCGATCGTGTTTTGTGTAGACAATCTGTCGAGAATTCATTTTCAATCACAATTAATATTATCATTACAGTACGGCAACCGGCGAAAGGACAAAACGATAATAGTAACGCGGTTATCGTTTGATGATGATGATGATGGTCCCGCCACATACCCCTACAAAGGTTTGAGCTGGACGATTTATCTATAGATAATTAATGTAGTCACATTTAACTCAGTTATAAAAAAAAACGAACTGATTTTACCTCCAGATATAAACTTCTTCAAAAACTGTTTACTTGATTCACATCGGTAAAAATGTGAAGAGCTATAGAGCTACACAAAACTAGCACAGGGTTTTCATGACCTTCAGCCAGACTAACCACAACTACTTCATGATTTTTCTCTAAGCATTGTAAAAGAATCCATTTATATCTGAATTTCGCGCGCGAGGCTCAAACTTATGTAGTCACTTTCTATTATCTTTTAAAGCTGCAACAACATAAAGGAAAAAATCCATCATCACCACTGTGACGAACACAGTAGTTTTTGTTATTACATTACATATTAAAAAAGATCTAATATAAAATATGAATAAAATCTTACAACACAATCAGATCCGTTCGTAAAAACTTCGTCAGTTACATGCTTCAATAAAACAATAAATAAATAGATAGGTTCCAAAAATAAATAGTTCATCCAAAATAAATCTGTTGTTTAAACTTCGTCAGATAAACTCTCGTCATTTTATAAAAGTTTTAATTTTCGTTCTGTACAACAGAAATTTTCACGTGTGAAATACATTGTCTCTTGAACTCCGCAAGGGTTGGTGCACGTTTAACATGTCTTGGCATCGAATTGAAAAAAATAATACCTTTATAAAACAATGAATTTTGTGAAGCTCTTGTTAGAAAGCAAGGTGTTCTTATTTCATCCGCGTTTCTCGTGTTATATCTATGAAAATCTCATCCTCTTTCAATTCGATCACACAAATATTGAGGTAGCTAACCATTAATTATTTAAAAATGAACACCATAGACAAATAAACAATTCGTTGCTTCACGGATAACCATTGCAAAGCGTCCAACATAAAAATAGAGGAAGCTAATCTATCACAATTTAAAATCGAACGCATTATTCTATTCTGCAAACGCTGTAACCTCAATAATTGTGTGTTATTGGCCAAAAACAAAAAGGAAGGGCAAAAATCCAAATGTGGAGAGATGATTGACTTGTATAGCTGTATTTTACTACTAATCGTTAATTCGTTTTTCAAACGGCATAGAATTCCATACTTTTTGGCAATTTTCTTGAAGACATTGTCAATGTGAGCGTTGAACATTAGGTTGTCATCAATAATCACGCCAAGATATTTAATCTCCCGGTAATCTCCGCGGTTTCACACGAATGGCCTTCCCGGTAGCCAGATTGTTCCGGAATTAATAACGAGTTACTATTTAAATATTCTAACAGCTGACCTTTAGCAACAAGTTCTAATATCTTTTCTAACGTGTGTAACATGTTGATGGGACGAAACTCTTCGGCTTTAATCGTTCCAGCAACCATTTGAATCGGAACAACCAACGATTCTTTCCACACTTTAGGCACGTGCCCAGTTAACAATGATTCAATAATAAGGTTCAGCAGAGTGTGACCAATAACATTGAAGCAATCTTGAATGACCCTAGCATTTACATTGTCTACTCCAGCCGTTTTACCTAATGAAAAACAAATATTTTTAAGGTCCATTTCCATTGTGATTGGGTAAAAACCATCAAATATACTATTAACGTTAGTCGGCTGTTTTATTTCATCCGGTTCATCGACCAGTTCAATTGATTGATTGATCAATGAAACACTATTGATGAAATAATCATTGAACTTACTAGCAATTACTTGTTCTGTTTGTTCTAATGTGCCATCAAAAGTTATGGACCGCGGTTTATTATTACTAGGTTTTAATAAAGATTTCAAAATTTTCCATAACTCTTTGCTGTTGTATTGATGCTGAATAATCTTCCTCTGTATATATTCACAACGCGTCTTTTTTAACGTTTGTGAATACTTATTACGCGCGATCATGTACTCCTTCCAATGATCCTGCCTGTTAGACCTACAAAACTTTTTGTACAATTTATCCCTCTTGCGTTTCAGGCGCAAAAGATCAAAATTGTACCAGCTGTTCGAGTTTTTCAGAGAAACTAATTTGTGTTCAACTAATTGATTCGTACTCGTTTTCAAGATGTTTGTAAGAACAGCTGCCGAATCATCTAAATTCGGCCCGCGATTGGAAAATCCAAGCTTCTTTCAACAAGATTCGAAACAGTCTGTTTCGAATATTTTCTACAGTATTTCAATTTTATTAAATCATTGTTATCATTCATTATATCTTATACATTAATCATTAATGTCTCATGATCGGTTATTTTCATATCGGAATTCGTAACTGAACGAATAGAATCAAAATTGGAATAAACATGATCAATCAAAGTTCTACTTTGCTGGGAAATGCGCGTATATTCTTCAACACCTTTTTTCAAATTGAAAGATTCAACTAAGCGTTTCAAATGATTCGAATTTGCATCATCTCGCCAGTTAATATTGAAATCACCAGCCAATATGTTCAATTTACTAAAATCAAGAAATTCCTCAAGCCAGTTTTCCAATATTTCAAGGAAACGCTGGTCACTGGTATTAGGAGAATGATATAAAACACCAAAATTACCCAACTTCATGCCACGAATTACTGTAATGCCCAAGAATCAGTTACCATCCGTAGCTTCGTTTCGGCAAAGCTCGAACTGAACCGATTCTCTGACATAAATAGCAGCAACGTTATATCCCGGAATACTATATTGATCAAATGCTTCAATATCGACAATATGTGTCTCTGATAAGAACACTAAAAGTGGACGTTTATCTTCAAAAACCTGACGTAATGCAACGTAGTTTTTTGTCAACCCTTCAATATTAAAATACAGAAAATCAATGTGATTCACACTCTTCTTGGAACTTGTTTGCTATTTATTGAAACGCAAGCTGCTTTTCTTTTGATTGAAAAGTCTTTCATAAATCACGCACTCTGAGCTGAGTGCGGCATGGTTGACGTCCAAGTCCATTTTACGCTCTCTATTCATTTTCAAACAATTAATGAATTTCAATACAGTAGACATGCACTCTGATGTCTTGTGCTCTTGGATACACCTAGAGCATGTAACACAATTTTTGCAATCCATGCTCTTGTGTCCAAATTCTCCACATTTGAAGCATCTCAACACGTTTATCGCGGGAAGTACTAAGCATCGATCAAACTCTACATTTACTTGCTTAGCAGCTAATAAGCTATTATACGCTTCTAAATCAACCTCTATTACCGCGCTATACTTGTTATAAGTGAAGCGTGGATTTTCAAAGGTATTTACTACTTTTATATTATTTATTGTGATGCCTTCATTTTGACTCTTTAAATAGTCAATGAAAACATCAGGAGAAAGATTCTCGCTCATGCCCACTATTTTCAATCTTGGCACCGATGTGGGTACAACAGCGCTGTAATTTTCACCCAGATTATTTTCAATGCCATTTTTCACATTTTCAATATTTTCGCCAATAGCGCATTCAACAATAATGGAACCATCTTTACCGTTCCTAAAATTACTAACTTTGTGTGTTTTTGGAACTAAGTTAGTTTTCAAAAACTTCCGAATTTCCTCGCAAGCTTGTCTGGACTTTTAAGGTTTAATCACAATAACCGGACGAGTCTTAGGTTTGGCCGGTTTAAAACCATTATTATTATTACTATTACTAATCATTTGACTTGTACTCGTTTTTTTACTTTTACTGTGTCTTTTAACGACTTCCGCAAATGTTGCGTCGTCATCAAAAACATCATTTTGATCGTTGTTATCATATTCAATTTAACGCTTTTTGCCAATTCGGTCCGATTCAGAAGGAACCGGCTCATTCCGCGCGCGAGCATCGTTCATCGCAGCTATATTCTGACGCGTATTTTATTCCAAAACCGAGTTAATCAATTTTTCAAATTGCTCACAAAATAATTTTTCAAGAGACTCATTAACATTTAATCTCAACTGTTCAACACCGGCACTCAACGCGTTGTTTATCTGGGCCGATATTTGGTCTCGCATTGCAATGACCGAATCAGTGAGAGAAGATAATTTCTTCATCTCTTCTCACAGTGCGTCTTGAGCTGCCCGACAGATCAGACGTATTTTCGGTTGCTTGTGGACTGGTCTTTGACTGCCTATAGCTTCAAAGTTTGTGTTTTGTCAGTGTGTCTTTTAAAGATTACCTGGAAGTTAACTTACATCAGTCTTTCTCAAGACTACCTATTTCTTTCTTTCTCAATACTTGCAATTTGATATTATTTTTGAACTTTTTTCGTATCACCTGAAATGGCAGGACGAAAAAAGAAACCACGCATCGCTACGGGGAGGAAAAGAGAGGCATCTCTTTCTGAAACTAGCTTATGCAGTGTAAATTTATATGATATTCTGCTTAAGCAAGAAGCCGGCGAAATTGAAATTTTCGAAAGTAAAACTGTTCAAAGTGAAATTTCTATAGAAAAGGAGAAAGTTCCACCTATTGTGGTAGCTATTGCTTCTGAATTTAATATTTTCAAAAGAAAACTTTCTACGTTTCTCTCCGACGTCAAAGTTACTTATCAAATTGGCCGAAGAGGCGAATGCCGTTTACTGGCCCAAACATTGAAAGATTGGAATCGTCTTATTCAGTATTTAACTGAAAAGATGTATAAATTTTTTGCATATGATACGAAGAGCGCCAAACCGTTCAAGGTCGTATTGAAAGGTCTCACCAACGATCAAACCGTTGATGAGATCAAAATTACTTTGACAGAATTACTTGGTATAGCCCCTACCCAAGTAATTCTGATGAAACAAAAATCACGAGGCGAAAACAGTCAGCGAACTGGAATTTCCCTTGTAAATTATTAAATTCATTTTAACCGCAGTGAGGTTAATAACTTAATTTTTTTTTTGAAAAAGCACATGATTTATATAACGTGCGAGTAAAATGGGAATTATATCGAAAGTTTGGCGGAGGTGAAAAGCATATCACCCAATGCCGTATTTGCCAACGTTATAGCCATGGTTCAAAGTTCTGTAACATGGACCAAAAATGCTTCATTTGTGGAGACTCTTCTCACAAAAAGGACACATGTTCTGTAAAAGAGAGTAAAAATTTTCGCTGTGCGAATTGTAACGGCAACCATATGTCGAATTTTTATCAATGCCCAGCCCGTTTAGCAATTGTTAAGGCAAGGCAAGGTAAACAAAATTCAAAACAAACTTTAAAACAACATTCTCCAAGCGTACCAGTGACGCATAGTTTACCTACTCCTTTGCATACCCGTTTAACTTATGCACAGGTTACAGGTAGTTCGAACATTATACCGCCTAGTGTTGGTAGTTCGAAAATGACCGTTAATATGGGTAAGCAAAACACGCTAGAAAATAACTGTACACCTATTACTCCAGCTAATATTGCTACCGAAAATATTTTTTCTAATGTCAACTGCCTGGGGTCTATTACGGCAGGTAAACTTTCTTTTTTGCAACAGGCAATGTTCGATCTTATGAACGCCATGTTACAGGCAAAATCAATGTTTGAAGCCATTCAAATAGGCACAAATTTTACTATTAAAATTGTTTCTAATTTAAAATTTAGCAATGATTTTAAATAAAACAATTAAAATATTAAATTGGAATGCTCGCTCATTGAAGGCCAATGAGAATGAGCTTTTTAATTTTTTAACAGTAAATAATGTGCATATTGCAATTATTACTGAAACATTTTTGAAACCTAACATAAAATTAAAATATGATCCCAATTACGTGGTTCATAGATATGATAGGATTCAGGGTTCCGGCGGTGGAGTTGCAATTGTTATTCATCGCCGAATCAAACATCGTGCTCTTCCCCATCTTGAGACGAAAGTTATTGAAACTTTGGGAATTGAAGTTCAAACTGAACTTGGGATTTTATTTATTGCCGCAGCATATTTACCATTTCAATGCACACGCGAGCACAAAAATTATTTTAAAGGTGATTTACAAAAACTCACAAGAAATCGTTCGAAATTTTTTATAATCGGCGATTTTAACGCTAAACATCGTTCATGGAATAATTCTCAAAGTAATTCCAATGGCAAAATTTTATCCAATGATTGTTCTTCAGGATATTATTCTATTTTGTCTCCGAATAGTCCTACATGCTTTTCTTCTGTAAGAAACCCTTCAACAATTGATTTGATGCTTACAGATCAGAGTCATGTATGTAGTGATTTGATCACACATGCTGACTTTGATTCTGACCATCTTCCAATAACTTTTTCTTTATCACATGAATCAGTTTTAAACCCTATGAGCTCTGTTTTTAATTATAACAAGGCTAATTGGGAAAGATACAAAACTCATATTGAGAGAAATTTCAATAATGAGCATGATTTGCAAAACGAAGTGAATATTGATTCCGCTTTGGAAGCATTAAAATGTGCAATTGTTGATGCCTTGAATTATTCTGTTCCAAAGGCTCAAATGAAATTTGATTCACCAATAATTGACGAAAATCTTCAACTTCTAATTCGTTTGAAAAATGTCCGCAGACGTCAATATCAACGTTCTCGTGACCCTGTTTTTAAAACTATTTATAAAGATTTACAGAAAGAGATTAAACATAGATTTACTCTTCTGAGAAATCAAAATTTTGAGACTAAAGTTGAAAAATTGAAACCATATTCAAAACCTTTTTGGAAGCTGTCAAAGATTCTTAAGAAACCTTCAAAGCCTATTCCAGTTTATAAAGATGGTGAACGTTTTCTTGTATCCAATGAACAAAAGGCTCAAAGACTTGCTCAGCAGTTTGAGAGTGTTCATAACGCAAATTTGAATTTTGTGAGTCCAATTGAAAATGAAGTCGCACGTCAATTTGATTTAATTACTTCCCAAAATTTTTCACCTGCAGAAATAATTGAAACTAACTTGAACGAGATTAAATCAATTATTGAAAATTTCAAAAATATGAAAGCACCTGGTGACGATGGAATCTTTAATATACTAATCAAACATCTCTTTGAGAGCACAATGAAATTTTTAGTGAAAATTTTCAATTGCTGCTTCAAAATTGCATATTTTCCCAAATTATGGAAAAATGCAAAAAGTACTCCAATTTTAAAACCGGATAAGAACCCAGCTGAAGTTTCAAGTTATCGACCAATCAGTTTGCTTTCTTCAATAAGTAAACTGTTTGAGAGGATTATTCTTAACAGGATGATGTCACACATCAAAGAAAATTCAATTTTTGCAAATGAACAGTTTGGATTTCGCCATGGGCATTCCACAACTCATCAATTGCTCAGAGTTACAAATATGATACGAGCTAACAAATCTGAAGGTTATTTCACTGGAGCTGCTCTTTTAGACATAGAAAAAGCATTCGACAGTGTTTGGCATAAAGGTTTGATTGCGAAATTGCAAACTTTTAATTTTCCAATTTTCCTAATCAAAATTTTAGAAAATTATCTTACTGATCGAACTCTGCAGGTTGTCTATCAGAATTCAAAATCTGATAGACTTCCTGTCAGAGCAGGTGTACCTCAAGGTTCAGTCTTGGGTCCAGTCCTGTACAACATATTCACTTCAGATCTTCCTGATTTGCCTCCAGGATGCACAAAGTCATTGTTCTGCGATGACACAAGCATTTCCGTAAAAGGAAAAAGTCTTCGTGTCATATGCAGTCGATTGCAGAAAAGTTTAGATATTTTTTCTTACTACTTGCAAAAGTGGAAAATCTCTCCCAATGCTTCTAAAACTCAAATGATAATTTTTCCGCATAAGCCTAGGGCTTCTTTCCTCAAACCAAACAATAATCACGTTGTCAAGATGAATGGGGTCATTTTAAGTTGGTCCGACAAGGTTAAGCACTTGGGACTAATTTATGATAAAAAACTTATTTTCAAAGAGCACATTGAGAGTATACAAGCCATGTGCATCAAACATACGAGATGTTTATATCCTCTCATTAACAGGAATTCTAAACTTTGTTTAAAGAACAAACTTTTGATTTACAAACAAATTTTTAGACCAGCAATGCTTTATGCTGTACCGATCTGGTCAAGTTGCTGTTCAACAAGGAAGAAAACGCTCCAAGGGATTCAGAATAAAATTCTGAAAATGATTTTGAAGCGTCCTCCTTGGTTTGGTACACTCGAATTACATAGACTTACTGGTGTTGAACCATTAGAAACTATGTCAAATAAAATTATTAACAATTTTCGACAAAAATCGTTGCAATCCTCAATTGCTACGATAAGCTCTCTTTATAGCCAATAAGTTAGCAATTAAGTTAGCAATTAAGTTAGTTGTAAGTTTACTTCCCCTTTTTGACAAGTAGGTTTAAATCCCTACGAATGATAAGTCCTAATTGCGAAAGCAAACAAATCCTAACAATTAAAATTTAAAATTTCTAACAGTGTTGAGAAGTCACCATTTGTGATTGGACACACATACTCATTATTTACTAATATTTATCATAAATACTTAAGCTACTAACAAATCCCCCCTTAAAAAAATCTTCATCTCTTCTTCGATACGCTTGACTTCCGAAACCAAATGCTGCCCACCACAACACTGGTTTGATAAACATTCATCACACTTGAAGCAAAGATTATCGTTATCTGTTATAATCTTTGCCGTTGCCTTGGTGAGTCCAGTGCACTTGTAGTGAAACAAACGTGCACAGTTGAAGCCCACACATTTCAACGGCAAATCCGATAGGACAATTGCCGTTCCACAGCCAGAACAAATCATCGCACACAACACACGTTAACACGGGACGCCATACCAACAGACATGCAGGGAAACAAGAGATAGGCAAAAAAATGATCACCACCGCAGCTAATGCGCTGGGGGGATTTTATTTAAACAAACTTTAATGTGAACAAGCTGCTTAAGCAACTGTTCTTGTACTTAGCCTTGGGTAGATTCATTACCGAAACACGTTAGAATATATCTACCGTGAATCACTTCACTATTTCACACGTAAAATAACGATTAAATATCACCACAAAATAACACGAACTACTCTGTTCGCCATCAAAGACAACAGTTTTCGTCGACGCAAGAGATAATATTCCTATATTCATTATTAGTTTTATCGTTTTGAATCTATGTCCACTCTGAAAACTTATCATAATTATCAAGAATTTCGAGGAAGATAAAACAAGATAATTCAAAGTTTGAGAAAGCATAAATAGGAAAAAGAGAAAATACCTAACAAAATAGCATTATCGGATAATTTCTAATTTGGAATTTCAAATACAATCAAAACGATAAACTTCGCGCTTATTATCTTATTACTTTTGTAATTTTTTAAAAATGTACTTTTCATACCATGTTTTCTTTGATACTTCACTTATATCATAGACTAAAGAGACATAGATATCCAAGTTGGGCTTCGCTGCATATAATCTCAAGGCAACACTATGAACTTGCCATCTGTAGGCCGTTGGGTGAACTAAAGCATATCCACTCGGAAAAATATCATGGTACCCCTTATCATTTCAGTGGTGAGCTTGACCAGATTCTCACACCCAGAAAAATATCATGTTACTTTCAATCTGATTTGTACGGCGGTTTTCAATCGACTTTACAATATAATCTAGATGATTTGCCATTTCAATTTATTACAACAACAATGCAAAGAAACCTCGCGTAATTTTACAAATTAGCATGAGTCACAAAATGTAAAAATCTCATAGATACTCTCATCGAATTGTCGAAGGTGACAAAAAGAAAAAAAAAAGCTTCACATTCACTTAAATTATTTTAACATTGTTTATGTTGTACTTGACGTTCGTGAATTTTGACGAAATAAGTTATGCTATGCTTTGCTACTCGTTGTAAGTGAATTTTGAGGATATTAAGAGACGTATATAACAACGATTTTCAACGCAGTAATGTAAAACCTTAGTTGAAAATAGCGTTTAGCAGTATTCACCAAAATAAATATTGTATCGTTTTTAAATAGAACCTAAAAGGATGAGCGAAAATTTCCAAATTTGATTTTCTCAGTTCTTTGCAAATATTAATAAATCGATTTAAACATTCAAGCAAGGAATAGTGAAATTGATAATGAATGAGATCACAAACAATAATCTGCAACGGAAGCTACAAACCGAAAGGGAGAACATCCTTCAGCAACATTTGACGGCTGAGGCAGAATTATTAACCCAATCAGTTCCGCAAAGGGATTAAAGCTGTATAGTGGTTTTCAATCGACTATTAAAATTGGTACAAACAACAAATGAGTTATGCTAATGATGACTAGAGCAAGATACCTGACATCATACATTTTGCTCGCAACACCTTTATAACGGTGCCATCTGATGATCTCAAACTGCACACTTAAAACTGGATCTCGAGCTCGGCAAAAAAACATGCGAGCTCACTCGGCAACTTTGGATTCAACCGATATTTCAGTAAAAAAATGCCGGTTGCCGACAGTCGTCAGATCATTTTGCCGGGACTTCGTCCAAAAAACTAAGCTTGACGAATCTCGTCTCTATTTTTTGCCGAATTTGTCGTTAAACACTGTTGATGCCGAGGTCAGCAAAAATATTACTGGTATCTCGGCACAAATTTTACTCGTTGCCGTGTTTCGGCAGTACAGCTGTCATTCTCATGAACGAGTTGCCGCCATTTTTCTTAGTGCAAATGTATGCGTGTTACGGGTGAGCAAACAGGAAGCAAATACAAGTTTGGCTGAAATTTGTGCAAATTACAAGTGTTTACAATCCGGTAGCCGAAAAAAAATGTAGAACAGATTGGTGGGAAGTGGCTGGAACTCAAAAAGTGTAGTTCCAAATCGTGTGAATACAATATTGTATTTGTTTTAAGGATAGGCATTAGACGTAGTTTTAGACTATATGTTTAGCTCAATGCCCCACTGGTGAGCAAGATAAAGAAAAGTATTCAAGATTTAGTATGAATAAATTTCTTACTAAAACTCATCGAGCTTATAATTTATCTTTTAAAAGAAAACTACCGAATGCACAGTAAAACTATTCTCTGCGATTGGATTCCACTAAAAAACGGCTCTCTACTGTGCCGAACATTCAGCTTATATAACCGAATGGTCGTTAAACTGGTTTGCCGCTTCTCGGCTGGATTTGCCGAGAGCACAGTCAACTGTGTACCGCGATTCTCGGCATAAAATGACATATGTCAAATATTGATTTTCCGAGATTCTCGGCAAAAGAGATTAAGCCGAGATGGTTGCCGAGTACTCGGCAGTTCAAATCTCGGCACAAACAATAACGAGATTCGGCGAAATTTTTTAAGTGTGTGTGATTATTAGCAAAATCGATTTATCATGCTCAATCCGCTAGATGAAAACGAAAACAAGATGGCAATACCGTATAAGGATATTGAAAATTAAATGACAGGACCATACAATGATATTGAAAAACATGCTTCACCTTTTATCACCTTGTCGTCATTACCAAATTAACGGTATACAAATTAGTTCAATTTTCGTTCACGCGCAGCGAAAGTCGTGTCCGCTGCATACTGCAAGAGTTACTCTTGCATAACCAAAGATGACTAGTACACAATACGTTACTCTTGAAGTCATCTTTGGTTATGCTTAAAAACATATTGTTGGAACGACTATGAACGATTAGTCATACTATCTTCAAAATAAATAATTCATATCATGGCCATCTCATACATTGGCATTTATTATAGTCCTGTTGTAATAAATTATTATTATTATCTAGACCATATAGATTAGTCTGTTAAAACACCGCACAAATCTGACCAAGCCTAAAAAGATAGCAATTACCTTAATATTTTTCTGTGTGTGCGCATTGAATGTAGTTCACCCAACCGCCATCATACTCGGAGGGGCGCCACATTTTTGTTGCCCGTATTGTTGGTTGAATTGGATATCTATGTTCCAATAATCTAAGCTTATATTTACTCAGAGGGGATTCACTGCTGTCAAATTCCATATATGTGTGCGTTATCGCAGATCAACTCTGGTTCATGACGTTTTATGGTCCATGATGTTTGTAACTATGAACAATAATGGGGGGAAAATATCACTACACAACACATTCATGAAAGTTTTCCGCGGTTTCTCGCGTTTTGATGAAAAACGTTCCAATTCTATAATATTTCACATCGATCAATTTCATGACCAAAAAGAACAAAACCCAAAACAAACGCCACGTTGCTGAATATGTTGGTTACACGATGTTTGATAGATAGATCCCCCCTGTATTTACTAAAATCAATACATTCACTATACCTGTCACTGTGAGTAGCTTCAGTCAACGTAAACGTTACCTCGTCACGCTTTTCATCTATAAACCATACCTTCACTGCCATCAGTAAGCATAATATTGAATAAAATATTTCATTGTGTAGGTGTCCCAGGGCGGCTTACGAGCCCGACAAACCACCACACAGGAGTTCGCCTACGTGCCAGCCAAAATGGTCATCTCGAATTTAAAAAAATAACCATACAAAATGTTCACCTGCTCGAAGAAACACCCTGTGCAAAATTTCAGCTCAATCGGACTTAAAATGGGGTGGCGCAAAGCGATTGAAGTTTGGCTCTTTTGAAAACTGAAAAATCACCTACGGGGTACGTGAAATTTCGGTTTTCAAAAAAAATTTTTTGATGCCAAATGACTTAAAAACGCATGAAACGTCGAGAATTGGTGTCATCTGAGAAATTTTTCTTTTCCAAAAATCGACTCTGGGGCTTCAGTTGTGGAAGGCGGAGTTCAAAATGTTTAGAATTTATCTTTTGAAATTGATCACTAGTCTCTCGAAAAAGCCTGTATAATGATATACACTATAACTAGCATCGAATACATTATGTTTCATTAGAGTGGTTCATTTATTCGACATAGGGTGGTTCATAATATTGTGAAAAATGAGTATAAATTAAAAAAAGCACTTCGGTTCGTTTGATTGGTGTGACGTCTTCGACAAAGTTGTAGATAATAATTCTGTCTTTCCAAAAAAATTACACCTAAAAAAATTATTTATTCAAAAAAAAGTTGGAAGCAAAATTAAAAATTAATTATTTAAAAGAGCTCATTTTTTAAAAATCCGATTTTTTTTTATAAAACCTACAAGAGATTACCAAAACAATTAAACCAGTCCGATCATTTAGAAATCAAGAAAAACCTAAATAAATTAATCCACCTAGCGGTCAGACCCAGCCTTTCTCACTCAAACTTATTAGTTGTAAAAATAGATTTACATGAACGCTTCAATCCAATAAATGTATATTCATTCTTAAGGTTCTAAAAAATTGATGGTGTAATCTATACATATAAAAATGCAGTCCGGTCTGTCTGTCTGTCTGGCTGTCTGATTCAAATAGGCTCGAAAACTACTGAACCGATCGACGTGAAAATTTGTATGTAGGGGTTTTTGGTGCCGATAAAGGTTCCTATGGTAGTTTGAGACCCCTCCTTCTTCTGGAAGGGAGGGTACCAATACGAATGAAACACAAATTTCTGCACATCTCGAGAACTAATCAACTAAATGGAACCAAATTTTGCAGGTAAATGTTTTTAGTGGTTAAAAATATGTCCATAATGTTTTGATACCCCTCCTGTTTTAAAAGGGAGGGGTACCATACAAATGAAACACAGATTTCTGCACATCCTGAGAACTAACCAAATGAATGAAACCAAATTTGGCAGGTAAATATTTTTATAGGTAACAAATATGTGCATAATGGTTTGTCGCCCCTCCCTTTTCTATGATGGAGGGGTCCCATGCAAATGAAACACAATTTTCGCACAGCTCAAGAACCAATCAAGAAAATACAACCAAATTTGGTATGAGAATGTTTTTAGAGGTAACAGTGAATGTTTTTAGAGGTAATGTCCATAATGGTTCGCCGCCCGATGCTCTTCTGGAAGCACATGTTTCTGTACAAATTTCTGCACATCTCGCGAACTAGATACCTCCCAAAATGGGTATTTCCGGTGTCATATTGATGCCAAATCTGCTGAAAATGACCGAATACCACCCAATATGAATATATTCAGAATTAAGGCGATGTACAGAAGCCAAAAGCCGAGGATGTTGTCATTTCGATAAAACCAATCATTTCAAACGATTTGTTATTTGATCATATCCTATGGCCGATTCGTCGTGCATTTGCAGACTTTAAACACATTGCAAGGAATCAATGAATTTGGAACGTTCAAATAGTACAACACTACATATAAATTATGTTGAGGCCACATATATCGATCAAAGCGAGTATAATTTCAAATAGTCTTTGAATTTCTTTTCTTTTCATAACATTTGAGCCACATATCAAATTGTTATGAAGTTTTTTATTTGTAAGTTTGAGAGATGACTCGTTCGTATGACACTAGTTATGTTCAAATAAGTCATGTAATCTTTGAGATAATAGACTTACGTTGTTTTATTTACATGTTCAATCATAATTCATCAGTTAACGCTTAACTAGTCCGGTCATCTGCTAATAATATTGATCAAATCGGTTGTGTAGTTTCTGAGATAATGAAGTTTAGTTATTTTCACATTTAGGTACATTACAGACGAAGTTACAGTTCGATTACAGTAAAATTCAATAGGGTGTTATAAGGCTGCTAGACTTTTCATTTGACTCTAATTTTGTGCAAATCGGGTCAGCCATCTCTGAGAAAATTGAGTGAGTGCAAGTAGTCTTCGGAATATGCACCTATTCATAGCTGGATTTCACATTTTTAAACATAACAGGCAAGGTAATAGTCCGATTGCAAAACAAATCAATAGGGTCTTATGGGGCAACTAGACCTTCCATTTGACACTTAATTTATGAAAATCGGTCCAGCCATCTCTAAGAAACATGAGTGAGATTAAACAGTCTTCAGAACACGTTTCTTTTCATAACTTTTGAACCACAACTTCAATCTCTATAAAACTCAAAAGTTAGGGGTATTTCAGATAGCCCGTTCATTTGAAATCAATTTTGTTCAAATCGGTTGTGTAGTTTTTGAGATAATGATGTCTCATGATTTTTACATTTTGATACATAACCTCTGAACTAAAAATCCGATTACAATAAAATTTAATAGGGTCTTATGGGACAACAAGACCTTTCATTTGCAATTGATTTCATGAAAGTCGGTCCAGCCATCTCTGAGAAAAGTGAGTGAGAATAAAAATCTGCACATACACACACACACATACACACACACACACATACAGAAAATGCTCAGCTCATCGAGCTGAGTCGAGTGATATGCCATTCGGCCCTTTGGAGCACTTTTATACTTTCGGTTTTGCAAGTGATTGCTATACCTTTCTAGGAGAAAGGCAAAAAAAGTTATCATTTTTTGAAAAAAAACCTAAATCAATCCACCTAGCGGTCAGACCCAGCCTTTCTCATTCAAACTAATTATTTGTAGAAATAGATTTACATGAACGCTTCTATCCAATAAATGTATATTCACTCTTTATGCTCTAACATATTTATGTTGTTATCTACACATAAAAAAATGCAGTCCGATCTGTCTGTCTGTGTCTGTTCCATATTAGCTCGAAAACTACTGAACCGATCGACGTTAAAATTTGTATGTGGGGGTTTTTGGTGCCGATGAAGGTTCCTACGATAGTTTGAGACCTTTTCTGGAAGGGAGGGGTCCCATACAAATGAAACATAAATTTCCGCACAACTCAAGAACAAACCAAGCAAGTGAAACCGAATTTGGCATATGGATGTTTTAAGGGGTAAAAAATATGTCCATAATAGTTGGACGCCCCTCCCTTTTCTGGAAAGGAGGGGTGCCATACAAATGAAACACAAATTTCTGCACATCTCGAGAACTTACCAACTAAATGGAACCAAATTTGGCAGGTGAATATTTTTAGAGGTAACAAATATGTGCATAATGGTTTGCCACCCCTATCTCTTCTATAAGGGAGAGGTCCCATACAAATGAAACACGAATTTCGCACAGCTCAAAAACCAATCAAGAAAATACAACCAAATTTGGTATTAGAATGTTTTTTGAGGTCACAAATATGTCCATAATGGGTCGACGCCCCTCCCTCTTCTGAAAGCACATGTTTCTGCACAAATTTCTGCACATCTCGCGAACTAATCAAATAAATGGAACCATATTTGGTATGTGAATGTTTTTAGTGGTAACAAATATGTTCCCTAATAGATATCAGGCAAAATTTTTGATTGTAAGATGGCAACATCCGGTTTCTGGAAAACAGCCAAAAATGGCCGATTTCCACCCAATATAATAATATCCGGATCTAGAATGATACACAGGAGCACAAATCGACCACAGATATCATTTTTAATTCTGAGATGGCGACTTCCGGTTTTTTGAAAAACAGTTGAAAATGACCAAATATGAGTATCTCTGGAGCCAGAATGTTGCAAGAAGCTAAAAATTGACCTCAGACACTATTATGAATTGTAGGATGGCATCTTCTGGTTTCTGGAAAACAGCCAAAAATGGCCGATTTCCGTCTAACATGAGTATCCCCGGATCTAGAGTGATACACAGCAGCTGAAATCGACCACAGACCCCATTTTGGATTCTAAGTTGGCGACTTCCGGTTCCTGGGAAACAGCCGAAAATGATTGAATAACACCCAATATGTTTCTTCAACCAGAATGACACTCAGAGGCCAGAAATTATCTTAAAAACCATTTTGAAATCCAAGACGGCGACTTCCGGTTTGTGTAAAACAGCCTAAAATAACTAGAATGATGCAATGAGCTAACAATTGACGTCAGGCACCATTTTGAATTGCTAAATGGCAACTTCTAGGAATGTCACAAAATATCAAAAAATTGGTCCTAGTGACGAAAATACCCAACACGGAAAAAAAACTTCTAGGAAACAGTCGAAAATGTCCGAATAATAATCAATATGGATATTTCCGTATTCGAGATGATACATAGAAATCAAACATTGACACTGGACACCATTTTTAATTTTAAGACGACTACTTTTAGTTTCTGGAAAACAACCAAAATAACTAAATACCTCCCAAGGTGGGTATTTCCGGTGCCAGCTTGATCCCGGAAAATCTGCTGAAAATATCCGAATACCACCCAATATGAATACATTCAGAATTGAGGCGATGTACAGAAACCAAAAGTCGAGGATGTTGTCATTTCGATAAAACCAATCATTTCAAACGATTTGTTATTTGACTTTGATCATATCCTATGGCTGATTCGTCGTGCATTTGCAGACTTTGAACACATCGCAAGGAATCAATGAATTATGAACGTTCAAATAGTACTACACCACACTTAAATTATGTTGAGGCCACAAATATTGATCAAAGCAGGTATAGTTTCAAACAGCTTTGAATTTCTTTTCGTTCCATAACTTTTGAGCCACACATCAAATTCTTATGAAGTTTTCTATTTGTAAGTTTGAGAGATGACTCGTTCGTATGACACTAGTTATGTTTAAATAAGTCATGTAATCTTTGAGCTACTGGACTTTCGTTTTTTTATGAACAATTTAATACATAACGGTTGCTTAACTTCGATTATAATCAAATGAAATGGGAACGTATAGGGCAGCCAAACATTGAAACCACGTGTTCAATCATAATTTATCAGTTAACCCTTATTTAGCTCCCGCTCATCTGATAATAATATTGATCAATTCGGTTGTTTAGTTTCAGAGATAATGAAGTTTTCACATTTCGGTACATTACAGACGAAGTTACAGTTCGATTAAAGTAAAATTCAATAGGGTGTTATGAGACAGCTAAACTTATTAAAAGTGACACTAATTTTGTGGAAATCGGGTCAACCATCTCTGAGAATAGTGAGTGAGTCCAAGTAGTCTTCGGAATATGTTCCTTTTCATAGCTACAATCAGATTGAATAAGGTCTTATGGACAACAAGACCTTTCATTTGCAATTAATTTCATGAAAGTCGGTCCAGCCATCTCTGAGAAAAGTGAGTGAGAATAAAAATCTGCACACACACACACACTCACACACACACTCACACACACACACACACACTCACACACACACAGACACACATACACACACACACACACACACATACACACACACACACACACACACACACACATATATATATATATATATATATATATATATATATATATATATATATATATATATATATATATATATATATATATATATATATATATATATATATATATATATATATATATATATATATATATATATATATATATATATATATATATATATATATATATATATATATATATATATATATATATATTATATATACATATATATATATATATATATATATATATATATATATATATATATATATATATATATATATATATATATATATATATATATATATATATATATATATATATACATATATATATATATATATATATATATATATATATATATATATATATATATATATATATATATATATATATATATATATATATATATATATATATATATATATATAAGTAAATTATTTGGAACTCTTCGGGGGATTTTTAAAAAAACTAAAACTGAACTTCACTTCAACACGGTTCACACTGGAATGATTTTATTGTCGTTAAATTAATTACAGAGAGCTAACGAATAACCTAAATCCCTGACTTAGCACATAACGTGCACCTAGCGTTTAGACACCTGCTTGTGGCTTCGCCGTTCGACGTTGGAGTTATTTCCTGTTGTCTGCTGACGCCGCGGATTCCTGGGCCTGTGCCGGTTAAACTTTGAGATTTCGTTTCGTCGTTAACTGCTCCTTGCGCAAGTATTGCTCGTCCCGAGCAATTACCTGTTTTCGCGAACTGCTGGTATTTGATGATTCCAAAAATTGTAATTGCCAATATAAAAACTGTTAAAGTGCTTATTGATACAAATCCGATTATGTTTTTAATGTCGATTGTCTCTAGATGCTTTCGATTTTCTATGTGTATGGCATGTAGTTCCGAAAGGTTAATGTGTCTATGAATTTGCATAGGTTTTATTTTCGTCGGTTCCAGTGGTGTGATTATGGGTTGATAAAATTGGAATTCGAGATTTTCATAGAGCTCGTTGTTTATGTAAATTGAACAATTATGGAATGTTATCAAATGGATGCCTCTCAGAGCTTTGTTATTGATACCACAGGTGCTATTGATATTTACGTCTTGGTGAACGGTTAGTATCAGCAGCGTACCTGGGGCTATTTCTCTTACTTCTGTGGTTGGAGGTTTTTCCACGAGATTACAATGTCCAAAACGTCCTCGCAATAATGCGGCTTCACACGGGTTTTCGCTAATGTCGATTACCTGTCTTCTTTCGCATAAGGTAACTTTGCGGTTTTGTTGGCATTTTGAAACAATCGCTAAGATTTGATTTGAGTTCATTAAGACTTCATTATGCATCAGTTTGGCTGTATGGTTCAGTATTGGCAAAGGTTCGATGCTCACTTTCCGGTATGTGATTGGAAGAAGTCGTGGTATGTTAACGCTGATGATGAGGGTTGATTCGCTATATAGGGTGCTGGTGGTGAGATAGTTGTTGGTGTCGTCGAGGCTGTGAATTTCTAAACCTTGGCTTGAAATCTCCTGTGCTATTAGATTAATTTCTTTTGGTGTAAGAATTAGTTTACTTATAATGTTTAGTTTAGTAAGCAAGATAGCGTATTCGATTGATTTTAGAGTTTCTATAAATGTGTTTAGTTGAAAGACAATTTGAATTTTCTGGTTTTCGCTAATGATGTAATCATTATCTTTAAGAATACTATTTAGGGCATTCTGTTGGTTTTTAATTTGATCTGTCATAATGTTTATTCTGTTTTCGAATTTAGTATTAATTTTTATCTGCCTGTTATTTTGCTTTATGATAGTGTTTCCAGATTTTCTAAGCTCATCTTGGTTGCTGTTAATCAGTGCTAGATCGTCTGCATCTAAGTTTCCGGTGATAAATTTAATTGTACTGCCTAACATATTAATTGCTCTTTTGTTTCTGTTTGGTTTAACTTGTAGCATATTAAAAAGGAATCTGATTTCATTCAATTTCATTTTTATAATGTCCGAAAAGTCACTAGGTGAATTCTGTAACTGACCAATCATGTTTTCGATAAATAACACAGATGTTTCTAGTTTTACAAAGTCAATCACATGCAGCAACCTGTCGTAACCGTCTATTATCCTCCCTTCTCCCTCTTGCAGTATCAACGCTCCTGCGTTGTTGGTAATATCATTAATCTGTAGGACTTGGTTTTGGGATGGGGTGTTCATTGATAGGATGAGCAGGAGTGTAAGCATGGGTAGTTGCATTTTTTCCGTTTGCCAGGGTTTGACGAGAATTCTGTGGAAAGAAAAGTGTGAGTGTGAGTGTCTCATATTCTTTTAAGATTATTTTTGTGTAGCTTTCGACCCGAGTCGCCAATGAAGGTTCTAGTATGATCCTCGACGATTTGAACCGGAAGGTACTTTGGATTGGTCTTATTCCGTATTCCCTGGACTTTCTGGAAAACTTCTTCGTTCGGCTGCAAAATCGGTTGGACCTCGCGATGATTGTTATGTTGTTCAATTGTTTTATGTTGCGTTTTTTGTAATTGTAAGACAACTTCATTGTACATTTTGTTCCGACTTTCGATCATTTGATCCACGTCGAGATGTCTGTCGTCACCTTCTCTGATGGCAAAGAAGATTTCCCGTGGTTTCAATTTTGTAGCTGAATGAATGGTTTCATTATACAGGGTACAAGCAATACGAAAAGCAATACGAAATACTTCCTTGTTAGATAACTGTTCGTATTTTGATCTGATACACCTAAAAATCTCAGCGAGTGTAGAATGGAATCTTTCGACAGTGCCATTCGTTTCGCTGCAATTTGTAGGTGTAAAATATATTTGGACATTTAAATCGTTGAGAAGTCCCCTCACTTCAATTGACCTCATGGCTGGTTCGTTGTCGCTCACGATGAGTTGAGGTTTTCCGTGTGTGCTGAAGTATTTCAACAGAGCCTTCCGAACGTCCTGTATCTGCCTTGATTTAATTGGAATGATTGCGCCAAACTTAGAAAATTTATCTACAATTGATAAAAACATATCAGGTAACGAAATGAAAATGTCTATGTGAATAATTTCTAGTGGTTTTTTCGGAATAGGAGTTTCGCCAAATTTAATTTTATATGGGTGACGTTCGTATTTTGCTTTGTTGCACACTTCGCATAATTTGATAAATCTTCGGATTTTGAATTTCATTCTGGGAGAGTAATAGGTTCTAGAAATTTTTTCTTTGTTTTCCCATATACCTCGATGTGCTGAATCGTGCACATTCTGAATTAGGTCATTCTGTTCCTCATCCGTTTGAACGTCTTGTAGCATGGTTTGCGTTATTTTAACTTTGAAGGTTTTGCATCGGTTAAAATAATTTTTGTAGACAACTTGTATGGTGGGGATTAATCTCTCGGGGCAGAAAATACAGTTGACTCTTTTGTGATCCATATATTCTTTAAAGATATTTAACATTGCGGGTACTCCGAAACATATTTTTGTTATGGTTCTCCTGAAAACACGTGGAAACACTTCCTCGAACTCATTGCTATCTTGTTCGCCAATTTTTAGCACTAGCTGATTCGAAAACACGTTTAAAGGGCGGAGAGTCATCCGAGCAAACTCAGAATCGTCTGTATCCGCTGAGTGAACAGTGGCAGCGTCCGTGTCGCTGTCACTTTCTTCATGTAGGTTTATTTCGTGTGGAAATCGTGATAATGCGTCGGCGACAGTATTTTGCTTTCCAGGTCTGTATCGAATTTCATAATCATATTCTTCGAGTGATAGCCTCCATCTAACGAGCTTACTGTTAGGGTGATTCAAATTCAGCCCGTATGTGAGCGGTTTGTGATCGGTATACAACACAAACTTTCGACCGAAAAGGTAGGGTCTGAAATACTTGCAGGCCCATACGATAGCCAGCAACTCTTTCTCTATAGTCGAGTATTTTTCTTCAGTTTGGGAAAGAGTACGAGATGCGTATGCTATCGGTTTATCTTTGCCTACTGGACCTTGCGACAGAACCGCGCCAATAGCATGGTTTGATGCATCGGTCGTGAGGATGAAAGTTTTGTCAAAATCAGGATACTGTAGAATAGTACTGCTTGTTAGAATGTTTTTGCATTTTTCAAATGCATTAATAAATTCTCTCGAATAGTCTAATGTCTCTCCTTTTCGTAAGCTGTTAGTAAGCGGTTTCGCTATTCGAGCAAAATCGCGAATAAATTTCCGGTAGTAACCTAAAACTCCAAGAAAGCCTCTTAGTTCTTTCTCGTTTTTTGGTAAAGGCCAATTTTTAATAATTTCAATTTTGTCTGGGTTCGGCTTGACTCCTTCTGAGGTGACTAAGTGACCCAAAAATGCGACTTCTTTGTGAAGAAACTCGCTTTTGTCTAATTGCACTTTCATATTGAATCTTTTAAGGCAATTAAAATTTTTGCTAAGTTTTCCAAGTGTTCCTGAAGGCTTGTCGAAAACACAATAATATCGTCCATGTAGACCAGACATATTTTACCTATGTGTTCTCTTAAAAACTATTCTAACATACATTAAACCGAGGGAACGTTCTTCTGGATATTGCAACAATCAAACATTTCACGTTGGCGTTTGAAATAAGAATGTTCTTTATTGATTCTTCCAGATACAGCAAAACCTTAATCCTAGTCATTTTAGTACAAGAGTAGAAAGTAGAGAGGGAAAACATAGCTATTCACATAATTGTCAACCAATCGTGGGCCAGCTCAATAACGCCGGTACGATTGGTGAAAGGAGATACATAACATACAAGCGTGCGCGGCAGGCGCAGTTAGCTTGAATGTTATTTTATTTATTATTTTCAGCCATGTGCGCACATCGCACTGGGCTTGGGATAGGTCTGGATAATTTACTTATGGGTGTAATTGGATACTCACTATGGCACTAGGGCATTATGCAACTCAAGTGCATTAGCTCCTTTAAGCAACTTGTGAGGTTGGAAATAATTTATTGGCTGGGAAAGAACATGACCCAGAACAACTGCTGGACATGTACTTTAGACTGGTGAGAAAATTAAAGGATTTGTTAATCGTTTTGGGACTTGTGGGAACCATGAGTGGTTTGGAAATTATGGTTTGTGAGTGGGAAACAAAGCAATACTTTGCTTTGGCTTTTCTTGAAAGCATATGGGTAAAAGGTTTCTTGGGAACATATGGGAAAAAGGTAGATTTCGTTATTAATTTATGGTCTTGGGAAAATTATCTTGAAGTTGTGGGAAATTCATAAAATTCAAAAAATTCATAATCTGGGATATACCATACATCACACGTTGAAATGTTGATGGCGCATTGCGGAGGCCGAATGGCATTCTTAAAAATTCATAATGACCGTGTTCTACGCTGAAGGCGGTTTTCGAAACGTCATCGTTGTGAACTTTGATTTGATGAAACCCACTTGCAAGATCTAATGTAGAGAAATATGTGCATCTACCCAGTTTATCAAGAATGTCATTTATGTTGGGTATTGGATACTTATCCTCAATTGTCTTGTCGTTTAACTTCCTACAGTCAATTACGATTCTCCATTTTTTTTGACCGGAAGCATCCATTTTTTTAGGTACGACCCAGACTGGTGAGGACCAAGGACTATTCGAATGCTGGATGATACCTTGCTCTAGCATTTTTGAAATTTGCTTCTGTACCTCTTCTTTATGACAGAAGGGGTACCGATATGATTTAGAATGCACAGGAATGTCGTCTTTCGTTGTTATTTTATGTTTTATTGCGTTGGTGAAGGTGAGATTTTGTTCCTCTAAGTGGAATATTTCCTCGTATTTTCGAATCAAATCAATTAATTTTTTGTCGCTCTTCTTCATTAAGGTGAGCGAGTCGTAGTTGTTTGAAAAGATCTTGTTTATTTTTACATTTCGGGATCATGTCAGGAAAACATGTCTCAAAATTCTGTATCTCAACTTGAAAAGGTTCATCAATTTTGACTTTAATGGGTTTGCTGCTAATGTTGGTAATGGCAACGTACGCTTGTCCTTGCTTAGAGCTGTATAACCCTGAATGCACTAATAATGATTCGGAAATTTCTATGTCATTTTCAATTAAAAAATCACCTTCATTGTTGTTTGTAGGGATACTGATGAATTTTGATTCGTTTGAATTTAAACTAATGTTTGTTGTGTCGGGGTATTTTCTAAACATTGGTATCGTGGTTGATGGTAACTGTAACTCGTTAGAATGCGTGAGGATGTTGGCTTTCAAGTGTTGAAGTGACTCGTAACCTATGAGTCCATCAAAGTATGAATGGAAGTCAAAAATGTAGAAAGTTAATTTGGGAGAGTTTTTGATGTGAGGAAATGGATTGAATTCTGTAAATTGATTAATTTGGTGCGATCCGTTAATATTTCTAACAGTAGCAGGTTTCATGAATCTGTATTTTTCTATGTTAACCAAACGTGGGCTAATATAATTCTTGTTAGCACCTGTGTCAATCAGAATTTTAAGGATCCTCTCGTCGTTTCTATTTTTATGTACGGTATGAAATTGGCTACGTTGTTGTTTGTGAGCTTGCGGTTATCTGAAAATTTAGGTCATCTGGTTTATCATCATCTTCCTGTTTTTCACTATGAACCTCGTTAGCAGTTTCGGGCAAAATTTGCGTTTCATTCTCGGTTGTCTCGTTGGACTGATAATAATTTTCAAAGTCTGGATAGTAAGATAATGGTTGATAATAATTTTCTGTATAATCTTCATATGGGTAGAAGTTATTATAGCACTGTTCGGTATTTGTTAGTTCTTCAAAATGGAATTTAGGAGGGTTATATGGTCGAGCAAAGTTTTGTTGTGCGAAATTCTGGGGGCCAAAGTTCGTTGGTGGGCGATAATTCTGTGGAAATCGCGGTGCAAAATTGTTTTGCATTTGAGGAGGGGGTATGTTCCGAGGACGGTTCATGTAATTTACTCTAACGGATGGATCTACATCCATTCTTTCAGGTTTTGGTTGAGGTTTCCGCGGGAGGAAAGGCCTAAACATGTGTGGTGGCGGTTGTTGCGGATGTCTATAAGAGTTATTCACTGGAAACATTGGTCTTGGTTGAAACTTAAATGGTACTGGTTTATATAATGGCACCTGTTGAGGTGCTCTGCTAGGAATTGGTGGCGGATGATGTGTAGTTTTTGGTTGTATGTAATTGCTTTCATCTAAACAAAGTCTCAGCGCATCTTTTAAGCTTTTCGGGGTTTGGGCTCGAATTGTGGGTCCCAGCGGATGGTGTAACCCAGCAAGAAACACTTTGAGCCCCATTTGTTGATAAAACTGGTTTTTTGCTGATTTGACTTCCGGATTTTCTTCCGTTATGTTGAGTAAATTTACAAGCAAGGAGACAACGTGGGAAACTTTTGAATAAAATTCTTCAAGTGTTCCCGTTTGTTTGATACCGACTAGATCCTTTGCGAGCGACACTTCATCTCTGCGGTCGCTGTAATGAGTTATCAGGTTGTTTTTTATTTCTTCCCAGTCTAACCCGGTGCCGTATAATTCTAAAACGTTATCGGCGTCGTTTATAATTTTGGACCTAATGGCCTGGATCCAAATAATATGGATCGGAGATCCCCTGGCCGAATCAATAAGTGGTATTAAATTGTTCATTGATCTAATAAATGAATGTAATTTAACGGGATCGCCGCTAAAGCACGGCAGGTCTCTGATTATATGTGGCGTCTGAAGCGCCTTCAGAATGGTTTCTGTCTCCCTTAATGGGTTTTCTGGTTGTCTTACGGCTGCTGCTCTAGCAACGCGAGCGGCTTCAGCAGCGCCTTGTGCTTCAATTCTTAGTTGGTGAATTAACTCATCTCTTTCGTTGATTTCATGTCTTAATAATTCTACCTCTTGTTGCAAATGTTTATAAAAATAATTTCACTTAAACTTGTTTCACTTTCAGAAAAAATTAATCACTTCTTATCTACCTTATCTTAATGATTCCGGTTGACCGTACGGTGATCCTCCGTTTAGTTTCCGTGAGTCGATTTTAATTCCGATATCCTCTCGAAATTACTATCACTGTTTTTATTTTCTTATTTTCACTAATCCGTTCCGACTGCGCCAGTTAATTATTTGGAACTCTTCGGGGGATTTTTAAAAAAACTAAAACTGAACTTCACTTCAACACGGTTCACACTGGAATGATTTTATTGTCGTTAAATTAATAACAGAGAGCTAACGAATAACCTAAATCCCTGACTTAGCACATAACGTGCACCTAGCGTTTGAACACCTGCTTGTGGCTTCGCCGTTCGACGTTGGAGTTATTTCCTGTTGTCTGCTGACGCCGCGGATTCCTGGGCCTGTGCCGGTTAAACTTTGAGATTTGGTTTCGTCGTTAGCTTATATATACACACACACATACAGAAAATGCTCAGCTCGTCGAGCTGAGTCGAGTGATATATGCCATTCGGCCCTTTGGAGTACTTTTATACTTTCGGTTTTGCAAGTGATTGCTATAGCTGTCTAGGAGAAAAGCAAAAAAATATATTTTGAAAAAAAAAAAAAATGTTTTTTCAATTATTTTACTTTAAAAGGCATATTTTTCTTTTGAAAGGACAAAATATTATCTACAACTTTGTCGAAGACACTTGGCCAATCAAACAAACCATTTCGACTGTTGACATATTTTTAATTTCCAATATAGCGCTCTATGAGGAATTAAGAATATTTTTACAGTCAAAACGGTTTATTTGATTGGCATAGTATATCTGGCAAAGTTGCAAATAATAACTTTGTTCTTCCAAAAAAAACTAAATTAATCTACCTAGCGGTGAGACCCAGCCTTTCTCCTTCGAACTTATAATTTTTTGAAATAGATTTACTCCAACACTTAAAAAATACACCTTGATTATATCTGCTGGATTTGTTATTCATTCTAAACAACAAATTTTTGGTAGCCAACAGCACAACTATACCGAACATTTGAAATTTAACATATCATCAGCTTCGTGCAACACTGGCACAACTCAAAATTTGCATTTTTGAGTTTTTGATGGCAAACGATGCCAAATACTGTTAAGTTTCATCACACGAAATCCCATTTCGAAAATCACGAAAATTCCAGAGTTATGAGTAGAAGTGCCTTTGCTGCACAAATCGAAATTTCTCCATAATGTTAGTAAAAATAAAGTTTTAACTTGGACAACGTGAGCACGTTATATGTGCAAAATAGATCCAAAGGTGTTAAATAAGGATTGGTAATCTTAAACTTCAAAGTTTTCTTGAAAATCGAAAAATACACTTTCGACGCAAATTTTCAAACGCGTTTTACTCGAAACTATGTTTTTTGAGTTGTGCCAGTGGTGCACGAAACCGACAGTATGAATATAAATTAACACATATACATGCAAATAACATTAAATTCTTTCAACTATATGATGCGATCTTGTTTTTGATTGTGGTATAATCGATTTGTACTCATATACTGCCTATAAATATTCAGATTCTTCAAGTCAACGTTAGTCAGTAGATTTCAAATAATGTATAAATTAATGTTGTTCCTTTTACATTAATTTGAATGATCTTATCAGTGAAATTGAAATTCTTTAACGCAGTTGATATTACTGATCGTTTCTGAGAGGCACCCAATGAATGGCCAAATACCAATCAATATGGGTTCTTGAAACCTGGATTATACCCAGTGGCCCGAATCCGACCTAAAACCCAATTTTCAATCCAGATGACCACTTCTGGTTGCCTGATAATCATAAAATCATAAAATCCATCATAAAATTGCCGAACTGCCTAATCTGGGTATTTCTATGGCGAAGATGGCGACAGTTTCCGATCAACAGCCTAAAGTGACAAATACCATCCAATACGATTTGGGAAAGCGGTATGATACCCTGAAGCCAGAAATCATCTTCAGACGCCATTTTAAATTTCTAGACAGTAGCTTCCGGTTTCTTCCAGTCTAAAAGGGACAAACATTACCCAATGTGAGTTTTTCAGTACCCGGGATGATGCTCAGAGACCAGGAATCAACTTCATACTTCATTTTGAAATCCGAATTTGCGACACCTGTTTTCTTTAAATAAGTCGTGTAACCTTTGAAAGAAGAGATTTTCAATATTTTTACAATTTGACACATAATGGATAAAATAAAAGTCCGATTACACTGGTCAACACAAGTGTTGCCCCGAAGGTCAAACTAAGAAAAAATGGAAAATTATAGCTTTTCCTGTGAATTTTTTTCTTTCTAGAACAGCTATTATGAGCTTTAGGGCAGCATTTTTTTCGATTTTGTCAACTTGTTATAAAGCAACTAAACCTTCGAGGAGGACTGGCAACATGGCCAATAAAACAAACGTACATTGAATCGGTCCGTAAATTTCTAATAAAATTCACGTGTATTTTCGCACTAGAGGTCATGAAAGGTTGTAAATTTTCAAGTATATCGGGTGTCGCGTGTGTAAGATACAAATTAGTTAGAGTGGAGTGAAAATTAGAAGATCAAAAATGGAAGTGATTATGTAGTGTAAATTGGCACAGAAGATATAGTTCGCCATTCGTGTACGTTTTGATCTTTACCAAGTGAACGGTAGTGTTAGTGAAAAGAGAGTGGAAACCGTAAAGAAGGAATGAGGTTCAACACGTCCTCTCCACTGACATCGATTGGGTTTGTGTGTTTTTTTTTATCTTCCGCTGAGCTTTGCGCGCAGCGAAGTGCAAAGCTTTCTTGCATTTGTGGTTCCTGCTGCTGGCTCGCAAAATGCAACTGGAGAGACAGGAAACAGAAGCTAAGTATTGGTTTTGGTGATATTTCACGTCGTGTTTGAAACGGGATCAGAGTGAAATTGTGACTACCTATGTAGTCACACAGCTAACGCACACAGCTTTTCTTCCATTCGATTTGAACGGCATGTGAGCGAGAGAGAATTTGTTTTTTTTTTCTGCCTTTTGTGCTGCTTACGACCGCAGAGGCACCTTCGAAGATGCCGATTTTCTGATTCTTTCTCTCTCGATCACTTGCTGTGTGTGTTGGGTAGCGCGTTCATGTGTTCATGATTTTTTTTACGTTGCATCAACTTGCAAGTTGCAGTAGGCTGACATGAGAATGTGTGTTCAGCAAATAGACGTCGCGCACTTGCGTTTGACAGCTATTGGTGGCTTTGTTTGCCTTCGGGCGATGCAGTTTGGTTCTAAATTATAGCAGATCATTTCAGTTGTGACCAGTGATGCCACATATATAGATTTGTCTGCTTTTATACAGATTTCTTGCGTATTTTCCATACAGATATCTGCATGCAGATTGCAGATTTTCTGGAAATAATACAGATTTTTTTGGTTTTCATGGGGTAGTAAATTGAACTTCTTGATGTGGTTGAAAAGCGGAGATTGGCTCGGATGCGGTTCAGCGTGTCGTAGGTTTTACTATATTCATATGCTACTATAAATCTTTGAACACGCTAACTTTCACAAGATCGAATTGATAGTTTTACAATAGAGTTTGATCATCTATCATTCACACGCGACAAATATCTAAGTGCTTCGTCTGTCATGAAGAGTTCTGATCGGTTACGGTCATTTAACCATATTTAACCCTATTATTTTTATGATTTTCCTAGCTTTTGGACAAATGTTGATACTCTTGAATTTTTTTTTTATTCAATAATATTTAAATCTTGTTGGATGCAATTTTTTGTTTTTGAATTTTAAGGGCTTTGGATGCATGTAAATTTGCCAGTTTTTGAATTCATTAGGATACTTAGCTCATTCCCAATTATATTACAAGAGAAAAACGCGTTGTAGATCTTATATCCTCAAAAATTGCGGTCGGCTTACAGTTTCCGAATAAAGTTTAACGTCTTACGAAATAAAGCTACTCATTGATTCGTGAATGGGTAAATTAAGGTGTTAATGAGCAGAAACGCGTAGAGTCGTACGATACGTAAGGTAACCGAAATTACTTAACCTCCACGATTCGCTTGTATCCCGTCACTGCAAATATGATGAGGTTTCAAACATGTTGGCACCTGGCGCGCTTTCGCGAGTTCATATATTGAAGATCGCACCACTAACCTCGGGAAAGTGCGTGCACGTCGGGTTCAAAATTGGAAGGGTCGGTCTGTTCCTCTATTAGTACAGAGCACGTTATTCCCGTCGTACTCCTAAAATCAATGAAACAAAACGTCTTAGATACATAGAAGATAGGTTCGCGAAAAATATCTTAGTGGACGAGGGCCCATTAATACCGCCAAGAGTTTTATCGTATGTAGAGAAGAAACGCGACAAACAACTAACACAAAATTCCTATACCCGTGGTGCTTGTGGAGTGTGCAGGAGTATATCCGGCCTCTAGTAACAACAAGTATCGAACTAACACCCCTTTCCTTCCTTCCTTTGATCTACGTTCTGGACCGGCAGGCGTCGGTACTGATCAGCATGCAGGGGTTATTGGAGATGCACATCGAGAAGCCAAATCCCAAGCAGGAATCACTAAATTCGATTTACAACTCCAATCGATCCTGATCAGTAACGAAGTGGCAACCGGTGGTGATCAATCAAGCTCAAGCTTGTTATAAAGCAACTAAACCTTCAATTTAAAACTAAGATTGTTGAAATCAGTAATGCCATCTTTGGCAAAACGAGTGAATTTGATAAAGTTTTCTGATCACGTTTTTTTCATAACCTTCGAACTACATGTTCAATCATAATTAAACTCGTTATTGAGGGTTTATAACGACAGCCCGTTCATTTGATACCTATATTGATCAAATCGGTTGTGTAGTTTCTGAGATAATGGAGTTTCATAACTTTTACATTTTGCTGCATAACAGACAAAGTTACAGTCCGATTATAATAAAATTCAATGGCAATTTATCAGGCAACTAGACCTTTCTATTGCAACTTATTTTGTGAAAATCGGTCCATCCATCTCTGAGAAAAGTGAAAAAAAGTTCAAACAGTCTTAGAAACATGTTTCTTATCATAGCTTGATTTCACATTATTATACATAACGGACAAAGTTCAGGTCTAATAACAATAAAATACAATAGAGTCTTCTGGGGCAACAAGACCTTTCATATGACACTAATTTTGTGAAAATCGGTCCAGCCATCTCTGAGAAAAGTGAGTGAGTTTAAACAATGTTTGAAACACGTTTCTTTGCATAACCTTTGAACTACATGTCCAATCATTATAAAATTATTCCACAAATGGTTCAAAAAACAAGCCCGTTCTTTTGATACCAATATGTTCAAATCGGTTTTGTAGTTTCTGAGATAATGAAGTTTTGTGATTCTCACATTTTGATACATAACCTCGAAACTAAAAATCCGATTACAATAAAATTTAATAGGATCTTATGGGGCAACTAGACCTTTCATTTGCAATTAGTTTCATAAAAATCGGTTCAGCCATCTCTGAGAAAATCGAGTGAGATTGGGAGACCGTTACATACATACACACACACACACACATACACACACACACACACACACACACACACACACACACACACACATACAGAAAATGCTCAGCTCGTCAAATTAAGTCGATTGATATACGAGATTCGACCCTTTGGAGCACTTTTATACCTTTGGTTTTTTCAGTGATTGCTATACCTTTCTAGGAGAAAGGCAAAAATGTACCCTGTAAAAATAAATAAATTAAAAAAAAACCTAAATCAATCCACCTAGCGGTCAGACTCAGCCTTTCTCATTCAAACTCTTATTTGTAAAAATAGATTAACATGAACGATTCAATCCAATAAATGTATACTCACTCTTTAGGTTCTAAAATACTGACGTTGTAATCTATACGGGTCATTCCATGTCAAGTGATCAGGCAAATGCATCGACTCTCTCCGATTCACTTTAAAATGAATAAAATGACTTGTTTTAGGTCGAAACTGAAAAATCCAGAGTTTTGGGTCAATCGGACAACCCACCTCCAATTGCGGGGCCCTCCATTTTTGTATATTTTGACAAAAAATCATTTTCCATGTTTTGGAAAAACATCATATCTCAGAGACCGCAAGAGCTACAGAAAATATTGGACACTCTTTTTAAAGGTTATTAAATTTACAATGGCATCATCATTTTCTGTAAAACAGTGTTGCCAACATTGATATTTTTACTTTTAAAAACTAAATCTTCGTTAATATCAAAATACCCCCATTTTTTTTTTTAAATTTGATGTCACCAACGCATCCCAAACTAAATCAGCGCTTCAAATCTCAAAAACTGGTTTCTCACATTCTACTTGATGGTACCTGAATTAACAGCCATTAAAGTACAACGTGCGTCCCATAAATTATATTTATTTAACAAGTTTGTCAGAAATTAACGTTTGATTTTTGTTTAACTTTTGGAGTTAAATTGAAATTAATACCCGATCAGAGCTTCACAATGTCTTCATTAGAATGGTAGCGTCCGCTTGAGGTGTCGCCGAATGCATTCCTCGGATTCCTGGAAAGAGTTTAACTGAATCGAACCTGGAAACACTGACAACTGGCGGATTTTATCGCTCGTTTTATTGAAAATGAAATTTTTCTTTGAGTTGCCGAACCATTTTCTCTCCTGCACTTTCTAGACTTTCATTTTGCTGACTAGAAACAGCCTCAAAAGAATTTTTTAAAGCTTTTGATGCCTTGAGCAGTTTTTTTCTACTGTATTTATTCGATCGTTTGACCTTCGACTCACTAACGGGCGATTGACCAAGAGATTGCAAAACGGTGTTACGGCAAACCAGCTGTGTCTTTACTATAAAAGTAGGGGAAGGGGTGATAAAATGAACACCCTAAGCCATTTCCCAATTTCCTCCACAGTTTAACACTACAACTATGAATCGATAGTGCACGTCAACTGAGCCACTAATGGCTGATACAAAAAATAAGAAGAAGTACTCAAATATAGTATTTTTCGTAGTTTTCATGAGCATTTTTGACAGAATTTTTTTGGAGGTAAAATGGACACGTGTGGGTAAAATGAACATAGGGAGGTGGTAATATGTACACCTTGGGCGTGAACATTAATTATCCCTTTACAGATAGTAAAATGTTGTTCCATAGCACGTGGCAAACTTATGCATTTACCAACAGTTCAATTCTTATCCGGAAGAAACTGAGAAATGGCGGAAGTTTTTTTTATGGACACTCCGCATTCAACGGTACGATCAGCCGCGGTCATCTGTTCATCGGTCCGAGTTTACCTTTGCGTTTTTCTGATATAAACACGAAGCATCTAGATTTTTTCAACGGCAATTAACACAATTTTTCACCATCAACATAGGCTGTCCATTTTACCCGCACATACATATGATTGAAAGATCCTAAATATATCGAGAAAATTATTTAAGCGATTACTAACCTTTGATGACTTCTGCTGGTTAGTAGACTGAGTACAGATATTTGCAGAAAAATCGTTATAAAATACTGTTTTACACTAGAGAAAACTTTATTTTTTGTAAACCAAAAATAACATCACCACCACGAATGTACACGTGTTTTTTGTTTTTGTTTTGTAACAGACTAATCCCGGCTGCAAGCCCGAGAAGAACGCGAAACTTACAAAACGATACTGAAACCGCATTGCCTTCTATGATGTTTGGGCCGGAAGTATCCTGTACACCGTGAATTGGTAACAGAAGGGGAAACAGTCCCAAATACTAAATCAAAACGGAACTCAACGGAAAATGGAAGACCACCCTTCTGACCTAAACAACCTCTACCAATACCCTAAGTAAAAGGTTACAAATCCGCTTAAGCGCCAACACGCCTTACAGCGTGCTGCGGAATCGCGTGTTATGAGGCCTGCCCGGCTGACTCACTCAGGGCGGGTCTATCGATCGCGGGACCAATCTCAAAAAGACTCGAACGATAAATCTGACGTTACCAAAAGAGGACTCAAATTCTACTAACTAATTATCTAACACGACACGTGTAATTTAAAAACGAAACATCTAATTGTCTTGATCATCTTCTTATTCGGTTGTTTGATGTTTAGTTAGGTTAGTTGAGTGTAGGATACATGTGGTGTGAGTTAATTCTAATAGTTCTTTTCTGACCTTAACTCGCAACATCAGTTGCTTGTTTCGACGGAATCGACGACAGGAGACGCTGGCGCATGTTGTTTTCGTTCGGATGGCCGACTGCCGATGCTGGTTGCACGGATATCGAACTAAGCCGATTACACAACGTGAACGCCAAAGGTGCTGAAAACGCGTTCGACAAACCTGTCCTTCGTCAGGACCGCTAAGCAATAGATGTTATCGACGGACCAACAAGCCGGTTGGCCACGTGGCGTGATGAACGGATTTGGTTCTAAGTAACCGCTCGCCGCACTGCGTGTTCGAGCCGATAGCAGTGGGAGCTAGCGCGAATGCGCCAAAGGTAATCAGGAACCGATGCACGTGGTCTACGGAAACCACAGAAGGTCGCAGAATGAATCTGTGTGTCTGAATGGCAGTTTATCGTATCGCTGATGTTGTAACGCCACGTTGAAGATGCTGCTACGACCTGTCCGGAATAAAAACCTTCGTTCGAAGGCTTTGATCTTCGAACGACAATGATTGGCATTAGGCCATGCCGGTGAATAGCACTTTTACCTTATTGCTCTGGGTGAATTACACTACACCCGCCGGTATGGTGGCACTTTTCGCTTGCCTCCGAGGCCACTTATTTATAATCGTTAAATTATCTTAAACTTTTCTCCACTAATTGCACCTTGTACTTATAATCTTCTCTTGTTAGCTTTACTTGTAATCACTTTGTACGCCAACTAAATTTCGTCTGTCTAACTTGGAGGTCGATCTGCGAATGATCTGGTTTCTCTCTGATCGATCTATATTGACCGCCGAGTTCTTCGGCGATATCCTGCTCCAACATGTGTCGCCTTCTAATTGGCTGGATCAGATTACCGCTTTGAGAGGTCTTGAGAGGAATTCTTTATTCACGGCAAAGGATCAACCGGTTCGCGTGGATTGGTTGTTGTCTAGGCTAAAAGTCGACCTACCTTGGGGGTGTCGAGTTAAACTTAAGCGTTTCGAGTTTAGTTCGTAACTCTTCCAACGCTTCGCTACGCGTGCGGTGACAGTTTATTATTTTGACTGTTTCATGTCGCATACTTTGTCTCAAATAGCTTCTAGTGCCTCTTAGATAAGGTGCCAAAAAAGTTTGTACTATTTTTCAACGTAATAGTCGAGATTTGAACAATTTCCCTAAACTATTAAAATAGGTTCAAAACAATTTCAAATAAAACAAAACAATAATGACATCGTAGAAGTGAGCTAATAATTTCAATTCTAATATTTTCATGTTGTAAAGATTATAGTGTGAAAACGTCCTTCTAGAGATGGTAATCGGAAGCGAAGGTATTGATATTTGGTATCGCGATATAACGCCAAACGATCCGATACCAAGCAGCAAATATATCGCAATGAATGTATAGATACTTCAATATTATCGCAATATTCGAAAGGGGTGAAGTGTGAAAGTAATTTTATGGACTTTACACTGAATTTTTTTCGTAGCACCGTCGGCACTGATTTCAAAGTAAAGAAGATGCTGAATCTTTTGGTGCTAAAACTATCCTCGTCGGGCATGTAAGAAATAGAAAAAAAACATTTTCACAAAAAATCAATTTGCGTTAAATACTTTTCAGTTCGTCGATAACGAATAACACTGGAAGTGTTTATGACATGTGAATTTGAATTGCTAGATTAGACACTTTGAGAAAGATAAAAATCGCGCTGTTTTGTTTGCTCGTTGTCGCACAAATTCTACAAATTCGCGTTGACGGTGTTGAAAGCGTTAAAAGAGAGTTTCAAGACTGTTCGCACTTGCGGGAAATCTTATATGTAATTTTCATAATGTGCGTGATAACAAAAAAATACTTCCTTCCTTCTTTCCTATGTTTTCAAATGCATAAACCACACAAATATCAGCAACACCGCCAACGCGAATATTCTTCCAATATTTTTCGAGTATCAAATGAAAATATATCGATATCCGATAAAATTGCTTGCTGAAGTATCAATGCCAAATACTCGATAAATCGAGGGAAAAGTATCGATACCCGTAGTATCGATAAAGTATCGCACATCCCTAGGACCTTCTACTATTTCCTGATTGTACTCATGAAACCTGTCATTGAAACATGACGAAATGATTTTTAAATTTTGACGTGGGACTACGTCTTTCTCCACTATACTAGGGTACATTCTGTGGAAACTGGATTGAACATGTAACATTTTTGGTTAGGGGAATGGAAGATTTTAGATGCTAATAGCGCTCAAACAACTGTTCCGATTTCAATAGTTAACATACCGTTGGAAAACTAAAATATACAAGATTTGTACAACATGATAATTTTAGTAACCATTTTCTTATTACTCCGTGAAAATTGCGGAAAAGTTTGAAGGTCGAATATCCACATACATTTTTCATACGATTGGTATATTTCCCTAACGCAGACTTCAGAAACATAGACGAAATGATTTCACGCATTCAGTCATTGGCTAGCAATGCCAGCCAATTGGCATTGCATTCATCACCCAACGTAAGCGACGAAGAAAGAAAGCAGAGATGCTTCCATGTGATTGGATCTTCCCACAGTCACCCAAGTTCCCCACACTGAGTGACGCTATAAAAGGACATTCCGTGTTGAGAGAAGATCATTCCCTGGTCGACCGTCAAGGCGAACAGTTCGGCTTCCCTTCGATCTGAGTTGGATCCCACCAGTGGTAATCTAATTCAGATATCGTTGTTGGAATACAGCCCGGAATTGGACGTGAACGGCACTGGAGACCATTGGTAGCCGTTGGAAGGGACCATTGGAAGACTTGGAAGTCGTTCGGGTGCTGCCGATAGTGTAGTTATAGTGTGTCGTATATCAAGCGTGTGTTCTGAGTAGCGTATGGGTGTGTATGTGTGGGTGTGTATGTGTGGGTGTGTGAATATGTAAGTGGCGTGTGTGTGTGTGTGGCTAGCGTGTGTGTGTATGTGTGTGTGTGAGTGGCGTGTGCGCGTGTGTGTGTGTGAGTGGCGTATGCGTGTATGTGTATGTGTGTGAGTGGCGTGTGCGTGTGTGTGTGTGTGTGTGTGTGTGTGTGTGAGTGGCGTGTTTATGTGTGAGTAGCGTGTGCGTGTGTGTGAGTGACGTGTGCGTGTGTGTGTGAGTGGCGTGTGTGTGTGAGTGGTGTGTGCGTGTGTGTGCATGTGTGTGTGTATAGCGTGTGTGTGGCTAGCGTGTGTGCATTTATCCGAGGTAAATATATTTATGGCAGAATACTTGTATGGGGAACAAGTTAACTATTTTTCCTATTAGTACTTTAATTGGTATTTTCATGATAGTGACCATAATTTTATGCGAGTTATTTTCAGCACTGAGCTTATTTTGCGTTTATTTGTAACATGAGACAGACCAAAATTCATGTTTTTCTAATCAATTTAGCAAAAAAAAGCTTTTTCTTGCGATTTTTTGAGAGCACCGGGTATGTGAAAAAGTTTTTGAGGTTTAAGCAAAAAGTTATGAGAAATTACATGGGACTGTTGTGCATTTATGGGCAGTTCATGTGGGTATTAGTATTGATATGCCGAGTTTATGACAGGTGTATGTGGTTTTGTGAAATGTTAATGGATTATTGTGTATGGTATTTGTACGTTTGATGTGTGTTCTATACTATGGCTATGGTAGAATTAAATCTTTATGGTGGGTGCATAGTCCCACGTCAAGCCTACGTTCGTGCACTCGAGCACATGCCCTTTAACTTTTTGAACACCAGACCGAAGTTTGAACAAAATCCATTCTCGCGATGTTAAGTGCGATCGATTGTGATTTTCAGCTGAACACTTACTTTTTATACTCCAATCTATTGAACACACCATTTTTATCACTGTGAAAACTCAAATCAACCTGCGTATGTTTTGACAGAAACCACTTTATGAAAACAAGGGAATAAACCATCAAAAAGACCATGAGAAACCCACACTTATGTGAAATAGTGCTTTTGTTTCGAGTGAGTTTCAACATTTGGTCACATTTGTTGTGTGAATTTAACGAACTCGTTATCTTAAAAGTTCAATATCTCCACAACGGCGGATATTGCATTTTGTGGATAGGTGATTATTATGTAAAATTTTCCGCTGAAGACATTGGTGCCATCAGATTTAAAAAAAATGGGGGTGTTTGGAGATAAACAAAGTTTTAGTTTTTAAACGTAAAAATATCAATATTGTCAATGCTGTTTACGAACTCTGATGATGCAATTCGATTGTAAATTTAATAACCTTTAAAAAGAGTGTCTGTAGCTCTTACGATCTCTGAGATATGATGTTTTTCACAAACATGGAAAATGATTTTTTGTCAAAAAATACAAAAATGGAGGGCCCCGCAATTGGAGGTGGGTTGTCCGATTGAGCCAAAACTCTGGATTATTCTGTTTCGACGTGAAAATTTGTATTTGGGGTTTTTGGTGCCGATAATGGTTCCTATAATGCCGATAATGGTTCCTATATCTGGAAGGGAGGGGTCCCATATAAATGAGACATAAATTTCTGCACAACTCAAGAACAAACCAAGCAAATGAAACCGAGTTTGGCATGTGGATGTTTCAAGGGGTAACAAATATGTCTATAATAATTGGACGCCCCTCTCTTTTCTGAAAGGGAGGGGTTTCATACAAATGAAACACAAATTTTTGCACATCTCGAGTACTAATCAACTCTATGGAACCAAATTCGGCAGGCAAATTTCTTTAGTGGTGAAAAATAAGTCCATAATATTATGACACCCCTCCTTCTTTTGTAAGGAAGGGGTGCCATACAAATGAAACGCAAATTTCTGCACATCTCGAGAACTCACCGAACCAAATTTGGCATGCGAATGTTTTTAGAGGTAACAAATATGACCATACTGGTTTGACACCCCCCCCCCCTTTTCTGGAAGGGAGGGGTTTTATACAAATGAAACACAAATTTCTAAACATCTCAAGAGCTAACCAACTAAATGGAATCATATTTGGCAGGTGAATGTTTTTAGTGGTAACGAATATGTTACATAATCGACCTTAGGCAACATTTTTGATTGTAAGATGGCAAGTTCTGGTTTCTGGAAAACAGCCACTAAACGGACTATTTCCACCCAATATAATAATATCCGGATCTAGAATGATACACAGGAGCTAAAATCGACCACAGATACCATTTTGCATTCTACGATGACGACTTCCGGTTTCAGAAAAATAGCTGAAAATGACCAAATACCACCCAATATGAGTGGTTCTTTACTCATCATGACGTTCAAAATCCAGAAATTGTCTCCAAATTTCATTATGAAATACAAAACGGCGACCAAATACCACCCAATATTGGTATTTCCGGAATCGTAATGATGCACTGGAGCCACAAATCGACTTCAGACAATATTTTGAATTGCAAGATGGTAACTTCCGGTTTCTGGAATACAGCCTGAAATGGACGATTTCCATTAAATATGAGTATCTCCGAACCAGAAAGATGCACAGAAGCTAAAAATTGATCACAGACACAATCTTGTATTTTAAGATGGTGACTTTCGGTGTCTGACAAACAGCCGGAAATGACCAAATACCATTCAATATGAATGTTTTCGGAATCAGAATTACGCTCAGATGACAGAAATTGATTGGCATTTTAAAAAGTTTAAATGACGATTATCGGTTTCTGTAAACAGCCCAAAGTGACCAAATACCACCCAATATGAGTATCTCCGGAGTCAGAATGTTGCAGAAAGCTAAAAGTTGACCTCAGACACCATTATGAATTTTAGAATTGTGTAATTGTTCCAGCAGCTAAAATCGACCACAGACCCCATTTTGAATTCTAGGTTGGCGATTTCCGGTTTCTGGGAAACAGCCGAAAATGATCGAATAACGCCCAATAAGGGTGTTTCTTCAACCAGAATAACGCTCAGAGGCTAGAAATTATCCTAAATACTATTTTGAAATCCAAGACGGCGACTTCCGGTTTGTGAAAAACAGCCTAAAATAACCAAATACCATCCAATATGAGTATCTCTAGAAATGATGCAATGAGCTAACAATTGACCTCAGACACCTTTTTGAATCGCTAAATGGCAACTTCTAGGAAACAGTCGAAAATGACCGAATAATACTCAATATGGGTCATTCCATACGAAGTGACCACGAAAAAGTACAAACTTGGACACGACCATCACAGATTTTGCTTAAAGTTGGGAGAATTATTCATCTACCGTCACTTTGAAAAAATCCCAAATTTGGTGTCGATTCGAATACCCCCGCTCTGTGGGACCCCCCTGTTTATTGCAAAATCACGCATGTTTTGTTCAAAATCTCTTATTTCTTTTTCTTACAATTCAAAAACGTAAGATGTCCGAAAATTACTGATAGATGATTTTTGAAGAAAATAAACCAAGGAATCCAGAAAAATAAAGTTTTGACCGAAAGTGTTGCCAGATAAATTATTTTTGTATTTGAAATCTAAATTTACATTTTTCGGCAAATGCAGCCATTTTTATTTTAAATTTGAAAAATTCATCGTATTTCTTGGAAAAATTGATATAAGAAACAACTATCATCCCGAGGTAATATTAGCCAATCTCGAGATATAACATGTTTACGAAAAGAGTTGTAAACTTCGTAATTAATTTTTTTTACAATTTATAGACGTAAGAGACCGGGAAAATACTGATAGGTGAATTTTGAAGAAAATTAACCAAGAAATCCAGAAAAAATATTGCTTTTGACCGGAAAAGTTGCCATATAGATTATTTTTGTATTTTAAAACTAAATTTGCATTTTTCGACAAATGCAGCTAATTTTATTTTAAATATGATGATTTCATCGTGTTTCTTGGAAAATTTTACGTAGGAATCACCTTTCACCCCTTGGTAATATGAGCCAATCTCGAGATATTGCATTTTTACGAAAATAGTTCTGAATTTCGTAATTAATTTTTCGTAAAAATGTTATATCTCAAGATTGGATCATATTACCACGGAGTGGTAAGTGCTTCTTACGTAAAATTTTTTGAGAAACACGATGAAACCATCAAATTTAAAATAAATTTAGCTGCATTGGCTGAAAAATGCAAATTTAATTTTAAAATACAAAAATAATCTATCTGGCAACACTTCCGGGCAAAAATAATATTTTTTCTGAATTCCTTGGTTAATTTTCTTCCAAATTCACCTATCACTATTTTTCGGGTGTCTTACGACTATAAATTATAAAATAAAATAATTACAAAATTTACAACTTTTTAGTAAAAGTGTTATATCTCGAGATTGGCTAATATTACCTCGGGATGATAGTTGTTTCTTATGTGAAATTTTCCAAGGAACACGATGAAATTATCGAATTTAAAATAAAAATGGCTGCATTTGCCTAAAAATGTAAATTTAGTTTTCAAATACAAAAATAATTTATCTGGCAACACTTCCGGTCAAAACTTTATTTTTCTGGATTCCTTGGTTTATTTTCTTCAAAAATCATCTATCAGTATTGTTGTCTATGAATTGTAAGAAAAAGAAAAAAGAGATTTTGAAAAAAAATGCGTGACCTCGCAATAAAGAGGGGGGTCCTGGAGAGCGGGGGTATTCCAACTAACACCAAAATTGGGATTTTTCAAAAGATACGGTAGATGAATAATTCCCCCAACTTTGAACAAAATCAGTGATGGTCGTGTCCAAGTGACATGTACACTTGGATATGCCATTCGGCCCATTTGAGCACTTTTATACTTTCGGTTTTGCAAGTGATTGCTTACCTTTCTAGGAGAAAGGCAAAAATTGTAACATTTTTTCTGATTTCTCCATGACCGGTTTCATTGTTGAGGTAATCTTTCGCAGTCTGCTTGAAAACCTAAATTAATCCACCTAGCGGTCAGACTCAGCCTTTCCCATTCGAATTTATTATTTGTAAAAAAAGATTTACATGAATGCTTAAATCCAATGAAGGTTCACTCTTTGGGTGCTAAAACATTGATGTTGTAATTGAAGCATAAAAAATGACATTTGACGTTATGTTAGTGCTTGAGAAATAGCTAAATAAAAGAAATGACTCTTGATTTCGAACAATTTTATCAGGAGCGATACCGGGAACGTTCGAATTCGAATAGTGCGATACCACATTTAAATCATGTTGAGGCGATATATATTGATCAAAGCAGGTATAGTTTTGAATTTTTTTTCGTTCCAAAACTTTTAAACCACATATCAAATTGTTATGAAGTTAGTTATTTGTAAGTTTGAGAGATTACTCGTTTGTATGACACTAGTTATGTTCAAATAAGTCGTGTAATCTTTGAGATAATAGACTTTCGTTTTTTAAAAAGATTAATACATAACGGTTGCTTAAGTTCGATTATAATCAAATGAGAAGGGAACGTATAGGGCAGCCAACATTTGAAACCACGTGTTCAATCATAATTCATCAGGAAACCCTTAACTAGCCCGTTCATCTTATATTGACATTGTTCAAATCGGTTGTGTAGTTTCTGAGATAATGAAGTTTCGCGATTTTCACATTTCGATACATTACAGACGAAGTTACAGTCCAATTACAGCAAAATTCAATAGGGTGTCTTGAGGCAGCTAGACCTTTTATTTGACATTAATTTTGTGGAAATTGGTTCAACCATCTCTGAGAAAAATGAATGAGTTTATGTAGTCTTTGGAATATGTTTTTTTTTCATACCTGGATTTCACATTCTTAAACATAACAGGCAAGGTAATAGTCCGATTGCAAAACAAATCAATAGGGTCTTATGGGGCAACTAGACCTTCCATTTGATACTGATTTTATGAAAATCGGTGAAAATATTTATAAAACTCAAAAGTTAAGGGTATTTCAGGTAGCCCGTTCATTTGAAATTAATTTTGTTCAAATCGGTTGTGTAGTTTAAGAGATAATGATGTTTCATGATTTTTACATTTTGATACATAACCTCTAAACAATAAATCCGATTACAAAAAAAATCAATAGGGTCTTATGAGGCAGCAAGACCTTCTATATGACACTGATTCTATGAAAATCGGTCCAGCCATCTCTGAGAAACATGAGTGAGATTAAATTGTCTTCAGAACACGTTTATTTCCATAAATTCTGAACCACAAGTCCAATCTTCATAATAATCAAAAGTTGAGGGTTTTTAGGTAGCCCGTTCATTTGAAATTAATTTTGTTCAAATCGGTTGTGTAGTTTAAGAGATAATGATGTTTCATGATTTTTACATTTTGATACATAACCTCTAAACTATAAATCCGATTACAATAAAATTTAATAGGGTCTTATGGGACAACAAGACCTTTCATTTGCAATTAATTTCATTGAAATCGGTCCAGCCATCTCTGAGAAAATCGAGTGAGATTGGGAGAGCGTTACACACACATACATACAGAAAATGCTCAGCTCGTCGAACTGAGTCGAGTGATATACGACATCCGGCTCTTCTGAGCACTTTTATACCTTTAGTTTTTGCAGTGATTGCTCTGCCTATCTGCCTTTCTCATTCAAACTTTTATTTGTAAAAATAGATTCACATAAACGCTTCAATCATATAAATGTATATTCACTCTTTAGGTTCTAAAATATTGATGTTGTAATCTGTACATATAAAACCTAAATTAATCCACCTAGCGGTGAGACCCAGCCTTCCTCCTTTCTCCTTCGAACTTATTCATTCTAAACAACAAATTTTTGGTAGCCAACAGCACAACTATACCAAACATTTAAAATTTAACATATCATCGGCTTCGTGCAACACTGGCACAACTCAAAATTTTGCATTTTTGAGTTTTTGACGGCAAACGATGCCAAATACTGTTAAGTTTCATCACACGAAATCCCATTTCGAAAATCACAAACATTCCAGAGTTATGAGTAGAAGTGCCTTTGCTGCACAAATCGAAATTTCTCCATAAAGTTAGTAAAAATAAAGTTTTAACTTGGACAACGTGAGCACGTAATATGTGCAAAATAGATCCAAAGGTGTTAAATAAGGATTGGTAATCTTAAACTTCAAAGTTTTCTTGAAAATCGAAAAATACACTTTAGACGCAAATTTTCAAACGCGTTTTACTCGAAACTATGTTTTTTGAGTTGTGCCAGTGTTGCACGAAACCGACAATATGAATATAAATTAACACATATACATGCAAATAACATTAAATTCTTTCAACTATATGATGCGATCTTGTTTCTGATTGTGGTATAATCGATTTGTACTCATATACTGCCTATAAATATTCAGATTCTTCAAGTCAACGTTAGTCAGTAGATTTCAAATAATGTATAATTCAAAGTGGTTCTTTATACATTAATTTGAATGATCTTATCAGTGAAATTAAAATTCTTTAACGCAGTTGATATTACTGATCGTTTCTGAGAGGCATCCAATGAATGGCCAAATACCAATTCATATTGGTTCTTGAAACCTGGATTATACCCAGTGGCCAGAATCCGACCTAAAACCCAATTTTCAATCTAGATGACTACTTCTGGTTGCCCGATAATCATAAAATCATAAAATCCATCATAAAATTGCCGAACTGCCTAATCAGGGTATTTCTATGGCAAAGATGGCGACAGTTTCCGATCAACAGCCTAAAGTGACAAATATCATCCTATACGATTTGGGAAAGCGGTATGATACCCTGAAGCCAGAAATCATCTTCAGACGCCATTTTAAATTTCTAGACAGTAGCTTCCGGTTTCTACCAGGGGACAAACATTACCCAATGTGAGTTTTTCAGTACCCGGGATGATGCTCAGAGACTAGGAATCAACTTCATACCTTATTTTGAAATCCGAATTTGCGACACCTGTTTTCTTTAAATAAGTCGTGTGATCTTTGAAAGAAGAGATTTTTAATATTTTTACAATCTGACACATAATGGATAGAATAAAAGTCCGATTACACTGGTCAACACAAGTGTTGCCCCGAAGGACAAACTAAGAAAAAATGGAAAATTATAGCTTTTCCTGTGAATTTTTTTCTTTCTAGGGTAACTATTATGAGCTTTAGAGCAGAATTTTTTTCGATTTTGTCAACCAGTGATATAATCAAATTTAATGGGTACCAATAAAGCAACTAAACCTCCAATTTAAAACTAAGATTGTTGAAATCGGTGATGTCATCTTTGGCAAAACGAGTGAATTTGATAAAGTTTTCTGAACACGTTTCTTTTCATAACCTTCGAACTACATGTTCAATCATCATAAAATTCGTTATTTAGGGGTTTTAAAGACAGTCCGTTCATTTGATACCTATTTTGTTTTAATCGGTTGTGTAGTTTCTGAGATAATGGAGTTTCATGACTTTTACATTTTGTTACATAACAGACAAAGTTACAGTCCGATTATAATAAAACTCAATAGGGTTTTATCAGGCACCTGGACCTTTCTATTGCAACTTATTTCGTAAAAATCGGTCCATCCATCTCTGAGAAAAGAGGGTGATTTCAAACAGTCTTAAAAACATGTTTCTTGTCATGGCCTGATTTCACATTATTATACATAACGTACAAGTTAAAGTCCAATAACAATAAAATTCAATAGGGTCTTATGGGGCAACAAGACCTTCCATATGACACTAATTTTGTGAAAATCGTTCCAGCCATCTCTGAGAAAAGTGAGTGAGTTTGAGCAGTGTTTGAAACACGTTTCTTTGCATAACTTTTGAACTACATGTCCAATCATTATAAAATTAATTCCCAAAGGGTTAAAAAAAAACAAGCCCGTTCTTTTGATACCAATTCTGTTCAAATCGGTTTTGAAGTTTCTGAGATAATGAAGTTTTGTGATTTTCACATTTTGATACATAACCTCGAAACTAAAAATCCGACTACAATGATGAAAATGATCGAATAACACCCAATATGGGTGTTTTTTCAACAAGAATAACGCTCAGAGGCCAGAAATTATCTTAAATACCATTTTGAAATCCATTCGTTGTTTTGCTTTCGTCTCGATTAGACGCAAATTGTTCATCTTCGTTTGAGTTCGCAAAATAACAATACACGAGTTATCGTACGGGTGTTTTTTTTTTTGTCGGTTAGTTCTTGTGCAGAGCGATAACAATAGGCTGCAGTATATCGGCAGAAACATCTTCTGCACACTGGTAGGGGCAGGCTACCCCGCCAGTGATCCGATACGCAGCTGATATATCAGCAAGAATAATTCCCCCGCACCGCTGTTACCCCGCTAGCAGCACGGACCACCATACGATCGAGCGAGTGGAAATCAACAACAAGTGGCATCTACAAGACCACGGCCACTGTGTTACAACACGAAGCTGGATCGTCATTGTTTGTTCTGCGGAGACACACTTCCAGATTGATCCTAATAGCAGCCGAGAGGTCGTGACTTAGACGTTCGGTGAAGTATTCACTTTAGAATTATTATCATTATTAATATTATTACTCTCAATATTATTATTATTATTATTATTGTTATTATTATTATTAGTATTAGTATTATTACTATTGTTATTGTTATTAGTATTACTGTCTTTTTTTTAGTTGATCCATTGCAGTTTGAAATATTGTTTTCAAAATTGAATACCAACTATTTGATCCCCCCCCCTCATACATTCGAATATTTATCGTTTGTGTGCGATAGGGCGTAACGCTCCCGCAAAATGGACGACATGCTGGTGCAACTTTTCCTGGATGTGGAAACGAATGGGGAAGAATTCGAAATTTCCCCCAGCAGTTCTCCCTTACCATCCCATGTACCATCCCCGCTACCTACCCCTGTACCAAGGGTACCGGAAATACGGGTAAAAGCTTACCCAGATGCCGCTAGCGGTCCCTACGTTGTTTACTTCCGGCCCATAAAAAAAACCTTTGAATATAATTCAAATAGGCAAAGACCTGGCAAAACAGTTTCCTGCCGTAACCGAGATTACGAAGGTGAGGCCGAACAAACTGCAGTTGTCGTGAGTGGCTTTAAGCAAGCAAACGAAATTGCTAGCTACGAGCTCTTTACAAGCGAGTACCGCATGTGCATCCCTGCCAAGGACGTGGAGATCGACGGTGTGGTTACCGAAGGAAGCCTCGCGGTCGATGACATTTTGCGTCACGGGGTTGGCTGTTTCAAGAACCCCCTGATTCAAAATGTAAAGATACTGAATGTCAAGCAATTGCATGCAGTATCCATCGAAGAAGGGACGAAGAAATTCCTCCCTTCGGATTCCTTCCGGGTGACATTCGCCGGATCCGCACTGCCGAGTTACATAGCTTTGGACAGGGTTCGTCTGCCTGTACGCCTGTTTGTACCGCGGGTCATGCATTGCCAAAATTGCAAGCGGTTAGGCCATACAGCCACCTACTGCCGCAACAAGGCACGCTGCAGCAAGTGCGGAGGCAATCATGCTGAGACCGCTTGCAGTGAGGATACTGAAAAGTGTCTTTACTGCAAGGGAACTCGGCATGACCATTCGGCGTGTCCCACGTACAAACAGCGCGAGGAAAAAATTAAGCGTTCCCTTAAGGAACGATCAAAGCGCTCTTTTGCAGAAATGCTTAAGAGGGCTGAGCCACCCTCGACAGGAAACATCTTTTCCTTTTTGCCAACCGATGAGGGAACATCTGACGATCCCGTCGAAGGGTGTTCTTATACCTTGCCAGAGGGATCTAGGAAGAGGAGAATGCTCAACTCTCCTAATCTTTCTCGCAAAAGTCGTAAGATAACCCCTAGCGGAATGACCAATACAACACAAAAAGGAAGCGGTGAAGAAAAACCGAAGCAAGTACCCCCCGGTTTTAATTTCAAATCAAACCAGGAATACCCACCGCTTCTTGGGGCACCAAAAACCCCTCGTTCACCCATTTCTCGATCAGAAGACATAAAAGAAACAGGGTTCATAAAATTCTCTGATATTGTGGACTGAATATTTTAAACATTCAACATACCAGATCCCCTTCAAAACATTCTTCTTGCCCTTCTCCCTACAGTGAAAACCTATTTGAAGCAACTCACAGCAACTTGGCCCCTCATTTCAGCTATCGTATCTTTCGATGACTAATACGTCGAAAGAGGTTAGGAATTTTGTCACTGTGTTACAGTGGAACTGCAGAAGTATCATCCCCAAATTTGATTTATTTTCACTTTTGATAAACACATACAATTGTGATGCGTTCGCGCTCTGTGAAACTTTTCTCAATTCAAATGACCAACTTAATTTCCACGATTTTAACATCATTCGTCGAGATCGAGACTCACACGGTGGAGGGGTACTTTAAGGGATCAAAAAGTGCTATTCTTTTTTCAGAATCGACCTCCCCTCGATCTCGAATATTGAAGTTGTTGCTATTCAAACAAATATGAATGGAAAAGGCCTATGCCTTGTTTCGTAATATATTCCCCCATCCGCGCGGATTGAACAGAAGCAACTCCTTGATATAGCAGAATTGCTTCCCGCACCTTTTTTGATTTTGGGAGATTTTAACTCTCACTGCTCGCTATGGGGGTCTCTGTACGACGACAACCGATCTTCTTTAATTTGTAACTTGATCGACGACTTCAATATGACACTTTTGAATACTGGGGAAGCGACACGTGTACCTAATCCTCCAGCACGTGAAAGCGTGCTTGACCTATCCCTCTGCTCGACATCACTAGCGTTAGATTGCCAGTGGAAAGAAATCAACGACCCCCACGGTAGTGATCATCTTCCAATCGTTATATCAATTGCTAATGGTTCAACTCCCCCGAACCCAGTTAATATCTCCGACGACCTTACACGTAATATTGATTGGAAGCGTTATGAGTCTATTATAGCGGAATCTATCGAGACTCACGAGGAACTTCCTCCGGAGGAAGAATACGCGTTCTTAGCTGGCTTGATAATCGACGCCGCGACTCAAGCTCAGACGAAACCGATACCCGGGGTAACGATTAGACAGCGCCCTCCCAACAACTGGTGGGACAAAGAGTGCTCTGAGCTGTACGCGCGAAGGTCCGCGGCGTATAAGGACTACCGGGAGTACGGCACTGTCAACCTACTTCGAAAGTACGAGGCACTGGGCGACAGATGAAGAGCTTAGTAAAGGCGAAAAAACGCGGGTACTGGCGGCGGTTCGTAAACGCGTTGTCGAGGGAAACAGCGATGAGCACTCTTTGGGATACCGCCAGGCGCATGCGGAACCGTGACGTTTCGAATGAGAGTGAGGAGTATTCAGATCGCTGGATACTCGATTTTGCCAAAAAGGTCTGTCCGGACTCTGTACCGGAACAGAAAACCTTTCGCGACGCGTTTTTAGTAACTACGGAAGAGCCTCCATTTTCGATGTTGGAATTTTCAATGGCTCTCCTGTCGTGCAACAATAAGGCTCCAGGGTTGGATAGAATAAAATTCAACCTGTTGAAGAATCTACCCGACTCTGCAAAAAGACGCTTGTTGAATTTGTTCAACAAGTTTCTTGAGCTAAATATTGTTCCGCATGACTGGAGGGAGGTAAAAGTCATTGCTATTCGGAAACCCGGGAAACCTGCCTCTGATCACAATTCATATAGGCCGATTGCGATGCTCTCTTGCCTCCGGAAATTAATGGAGAAAATAATCCTCTTACGGTTAGACAAATGGGTCGAAACAAACGGTTTACTTTTAAATACTATTTGGCTTTCGCCGGGGCAAAGGAACGAACGGTTGCCTAGCGTTGCTTTCTACTGAAATTCAACTCGCCTTTGCTCGAAAAGAGCAAATGGCTTCTGCGTTCTTGGATATTAAGGGGGCTTTTGACTCTGTCTCTGTAGAAGTTTTAAGCGCGAAACTTCATTCGCAGGGACTTTCACCAAATTTGAATAACTTTTTGCTCAATTTGTTGTCAGAAAAGCATATGTATTTCTCACATGGCGATTCGACAACTTCCCGAATTAGTTACATGGGCCTTCCCCAGGGCTCATGTTCAAGTCCTCTTTTATATAACTATTACGTCAATGACATCGATGAATGTCTTGCAAATTCATGCACGCTAAGGCAACTTGCAGACGATAGCGTTGTATCCATTACTGGTAGCGAGGCTAGCGATCTGCAAGGACCATTGCAAGATACCTTAGACAATTTGTCTGAATGGGCTCTTAAGCTGGGTATCGAATTCTCTCCGGAGAAAACTGAGTTGGTCGATTTTTCTAGGAAGCATAACCCAGCTCAGCTGCAGCTCCTATTAACGGGTAAAACGATCTCTCAGGTTTTAGTCGCTAAATATCCCGGGGTCTGGTTCGACTCTAAATGCACCTGGACTTGTCATATTAGGTATCTGACACGAAAATGCCAACAGAGGATTAATTTTCTTCGTACGATTACCAGAACCTGGTGGGGTGCCCACCCAGGAGACCTTCTAAGGTTATACCAAACAACGATATTGTCAGTTCTTGAGTACGGCTGTTTCTGCTTTCGCTCCGCCGCGAACACGCACATTATTAAATTAGAGAGAATACAATATCGTTGTTTGCGTATTGCCTTGGGTTGCATGCAGTCGACCCATACGATGAGTCTTGAAGTGTTAGCGGGTATTCTTCCGTTGAAACATCGTTTTTGGAATCTCTCTTACCGGTTGCTAATTCGATGCACAGTTATGAACCCATTAGTAATTGAAAATTTCGAGAGGTTGGTCGACCTTCAATCTCAATCCAGATTTATGACTTCATATTTTGACTATATGGCTCAAGATATTAATCCTTCTTCATACGTTCCTTCCAATGTCGCATTTTTAGATACTTCTAATAATGCTATATTCTTCGACACCACCATGAAACAAGACATTTCTGGTATCCTAGTTCGATTGCGACCCCAAGAGATCCCTAAGATTTTTTCCTATAAGTTTAAACATGTTAGTTATGATAAAAGGTTTTACACTGACGGATCTAATCTAGATGAGTCCACTGGCTTCGGTGTTTTCCACGAAAATTTTACCGCCTCCTACAAACTCGATGCTCCTGCTGCCGTGTACGTCGCAGAACTTGCTCGAGCATTTTGTTTGGTCGTGTACCGAATACTGTGGTGTTAGGTCCGAGCTTATAGATTCCCTTCGGGCCCGAGGAAAACAACCGAACGTACCCGTTAGAGACATTCTGGAAAGCGGTGATCTCCAGTACATGACACAGCTATACTGCTTTCTGAAAAACGCTGACATTAAAATTTAAAATTTTCTTTGTCTATTTGTCAGATTAAGGATACAAATATGCTATGCTGAAGACACGGAAACGAAGAGCCCGCATCTATGCTTACACAAATATTTTGAACCCACAACAAACAAGAATACAATTGCTCTACCAGTTGAAAAACAAAGTTCCAAAATAGTTTTAAGTCAAAATTGTATCTCCCCTCCTCTCACCTTAAATCCCCACTAGCTCGTAGTCGGCCGCGAGAATAAAAAAAAGGCCTCCCTCTTTTCTCTGCTAACGTAGAATTAATAAGAATTGTACTTGGCTCAGTAAAACAGAAAATGTATCGTGCCGTGTCAAATAAACTAATTTAAATCAATCATTTTGAAATCCTATATGGCAACTTCCGGTTGGTGAAAAACAGCCTAAAATAACCAAATACCATACAATATGAGTATCTCTGGAACCAGAATGATGCAATGAGCTAACAATTGACCTCAGGCATCATTTTGATTTGCTAAATGGCAACTTTTAGGAAACAGGCGAAAATTCCGTAAGCGAGATGATGCATAGAAACCAAACATTGACCCTGGACACCATTTTGAATTTAAAGACGACCACTTTTAGTTTCTGGAAAACAACCAAAATAACTAAATACCTCCCAATATGGGTATTTCCAGTGTCAGATTGATGCCAGAAAATCTGCTGAAAATGACTGAAAACCACCTAATATGAATATATTCAGAATTAGGGCGATGTACAGAAGCCATAAGTCGAGGATGTTGTCATTTCGATAAAACCAATCATTTCAAACGATTTGTTATTTGACTTTGATCATATCCTATGGCCGATTCGTCGTGCATTTGCAGACTTTAAACACATCGCAAGGAATCAATGAATTTGAAAAGTTCAAATAGTACGATACTACATTTAAATTGTGTTGAGGCCACAATATCGATCAAAGCAGGTATAGTTTTAAATAGTCTTTGAATTTCTTTTCGTTCCATAACTTTTTAGCCATATATCAAATTGTTATGAAGTTTGTTATTTGTAAGTTTGAGAGATGACTCGTTCGTATGACACTAGTTATGTTCAAATAAGTCATGTAATCTTTGAAATAATAGACTTTCGTTGTTTTATAAACAATTTAATACATAACGGTTGCTTAAGTTCAATTATAATCAAATGAAATGGGAACGTATAGGGTAGCCAAACTTTGAAACCACGTGTTCAATCATAATTCAACAGTGTACCCTGAACTAGCCCGCTCATCTGTTCATAATATTGATCAAATCGGTTGTGTAATTTCTGAGATAATGAAGTTTCGTGATTTTCACATTTCGGTACATTACAGACGAAGTTACAGTTCGATTACAGTGAAATTCAGTAAAGTGTCATGAGGCAGCTAGACTTATCATTTGACACTAATTTTGTGGAAATCGGGCCAACCATCTCTGAGAAAAGTGAGTGAGTCCAAGTAGTCTTCGGAATATGTTCCTTTTCATAGCTGGATTTCACATTTTTAAACATAACAGGCAAAGTAATAGTCCGATTGCAAAACAAATCAATAGCGTTTTATGGGGCAACAAGACCTTCCATTTGACACTGATTTTATGAAAATCGGTACAGCCATCTCTGAGAAACATGAGTGAGATTAAACAGTCTTCAGAGCACGTTTCTTTTCATAACTTTTGAACCACAACTTCAATATCTATGAAATTCAAAAGTTAAGGGTTTTTTAGGCAGCCCGTTCATTTGAAATCAATTTTGTATAAATCGGTTTTGTAGTTTAAGAGATAATGATGTTTCATGATATTTACATTTTGATACATAACCTCTAAACTATAAATCCGATTACAATAAAATTCAATAGGGTCTTATGGGACAACAAGACCTTTCATTTGCAATTAATTTCATGAAAATCGGTCCAGACATCTCTGAGAAAAGAGAGTGATATATGCCATTCGGCCTTTTGGAGCACTTTTATACTTTCGGTTTTGCAAGTGATTGCTATACCTTTCTAGGAGAAAGTCAAAAACAACGCTTCCATGTCCATCTCAAAACTTAAATCACTGCTCAATTATTAATATTTACGTGCAAAATTGGTGACCTAGGTAACCACTGCAGTGTTGTCGGTTTATGTCAATTATGTCGGAATAATTCAACATTTTCAGTATGATTTTTTCGTATTAACAGAAACTGATTTGGCAACTTTTGATTTTCTTCAACGCAGTGAAAACAGATGAAAATTCATACAATTGAAAATTAGGAATTGTAGAAATTCATCTCATATATTTCTGCTAATTCAAGCTTGTTTTTGAAAATTTGAGGTGAACATTTTAAAGAATAAAGTATTGTTAGTGTAGTAAGTGATTTTGTCTAGTGATTAAAATAGAAATTGGTTCGCTAGTGATGAAAAAACTTTGGCTGCTGAACGAGTCCCTTTGTAGCCGTATAGAACAATGTACGGATTTTTTTTACTGAGGTTTACTGAGGATTGAACTGAATGAGTTTTCGAGTGCAGATTTCCGGCTATAATATCAAATTTAGAGCATTTAATTGAGTTTTTGAGGATTCTACTTTATGAGGAACCTAAAGTGAACTTAGAAGAATCCATTTCACGGATTAGATAGAAAATATGCGTTTTTTCTTGTTTTCAATTGTGTTTTCATGTTGTATGAGATGAATATATGGGCTGAGATGAATAATGGAGCAGTTCCTGTATAAGCTGAGACCCATATGCGATTACTTTTACGATACCTAGCCAGAATGATAACAAATCAATCACATAGCCACCTGCGAACGGTGATGAAAAACAAACTACTGCAAATCGATTCCAGTGCTAGGCTTGCGTTTGAAACAAATCCGTCGCTAGTCGATCTACAAATTTTTTAAAAATTTTTGGTATTATTCTACACTAAGAGAACTTCAAAACGCATGGTCACAATATATGGCAAAGAGGTAACATGATGAAAAAAATGCATTTTTCTTTTAAAAATTGTAAATTTTCGAGGCCATCCTACTCTTCCTAACATCGCTGGAAGATACGTCATTTGAGGTAGAACGTTCCTTGAAGAATATTTTTTTGAAAAATGCCGTCAAAATCACCAAAACTGCAAGAGCTCGGGTTAGACTTGATAGCTTTGCTGAAAATTTAGATTATTACTCTAGTTAAATGCGAACTTAAGGGCAAGATGACAAAAGTGACAAATAGATTTACATGACGGAAAAAAGTATTTTTCTTTGAAAATACTTGGTGATTTTCGGGATGCTATTTCTCTACAGAAAAGGTCCAGAACCCTAAGTTAGCATTTTATAAAACATCTAAAGAGCTGTATTTGACATCAAATCTAGATGCATCATTTGACTAAAATCATTATTTGCACGATTTCCTTCAATATTTATTAAGACAAAACTTGACGTACAGGGAGATGGTGCTTCGATGAACGTTGAAGATCATCATGAGTATAAATAGTTATGCATTAGTGTTCGAAGTCGTGATTTTTTTAATGATTGTTTATTTTTATTGATACAACAGCAACCAGAGTAACATGATTTTTTGGCCAACATTTTGGAAAAAAACGAAGAATGAGAACGATGACAATAAATTTAAAATAAAATCAAATTGAAAAAATGAACATAGAACTCAAACAATAACTTACTTTATTTACTTCAACGAACTCGAAATATTGCTGGCTTTCAGTAGCCGTCTTACCGATAATATCTTTTATCAGGTGTGATGCTTTTCTTAAACCTAATGAAAAAGTCAAGAAAAACTATAGTCCTTTTTTGTCAGTTTCCAAATGATGCATCTCGATTTGATATCAAATAAAAGCTTTTTAGTTG